>NC_143036.1:18647500-18947500 GCF_057628025.1 Oncorhynchus mykiss
TATCAACAAGGCTGCTAAAGTAATGGTAGAATAGTATTATCAACAAGGCTGCTAAAGTAATGGCAGAATAGTATTATCAACAAGGCTGCTAAAGTAATGGCAGAATAGTATTATCAACAAGGCTGCTAAAGTAATGGCAGAATAGTGTTATCAACAAGGCTGCTAAAGTAATGGCAGAATAGTGTTATCAACAAGGCTGCTAAAGTAATGGCAGAATAGTATTATCAACAAGGCTGCTAAAGTAATGGCAGAATAGTGTTATCAACAAGGCTGCTAAAGTAATGGTAGAATAGTGTTATCAACAAGGCTGCTAAAGTAATGGCAGAATAGTATTATCAACAAGGCTGCTAAAGTAATGGCAGAATATTTCTATCAACAAGGCTGCTAAAGTAATGGCAGAATAGTGTTATCAACAAGGCTGCTAAAGTAATGGCAGAATAGTATTATCAACAAGGCTGCTAAAGTAATGGCAGAATAGTGTTATCAACAAGGCTGCTAAAGTAATGGTAGAATAGTGTTATCAACAAGGCTGCTAAAGTAATAGCAGAATAGTATTATCAACAAGGCTGCTAAAGTAATGGCAGAATAGTATTATCAACAAGGCTGCTAAAGTAATGGCAGAATATTTCTATCAACAAGGCTGCTAAAGTAATGGCAGAATATTTCTATCAACAAGGCTGCTAAAGTAATGGCAGAATATTTCTATCAACAAGGCATATAGCATCCTGTTCACATGTGTCTAATGACACACAACAAAAGAGAACCAAACAGACCAACACATTACTACCAGATGGTGTACCCCATCGTGGCGGTGCGTAAATAAATAGCCAACAGCTCATTTTGCCAGCGCTAACTGGCATTTAGTGCATTAAGCGACATCAAATGCCTGATGATTTATTTCCCGACGACTTTCATTAAGTTTAATCCGCCACCACTAAAAGGTGTTTAATTGCTGGGCTGCTCTTAAGAAAAGGAACCCGGGTAGCAATAATGCAGATTCATCTAATAGCGTCAATTTGTATTGCTATCATTTTAAGAAGACTTGTGTAAAAATAGTTTTTAATTTTTTTTTATGGGTTTGTGTGTGCAAGGCATTTTTCCCCAGGGCGTTGGTAGCTATAGGCTATATTGGGAGTTGCTTATAATGATATTTTATTGGTACGCGTGCTCTTATACATGTAAAGATAATAATGTTTATGGAGTGGTGTTTTTTTTAGTGAGAAGTTCTGATTAGAGTTATGTCAATGGTACCTGCGGTAGACTGTATACTGCCGTAAGACAACGTCTGCTTAGACAGGTCATTACTCGTGTTGACGGAACCTTGCCCTAAAGTCACATGACGCAACCCTGTTATAACGCATAGAACAGTTATGACCGTGCACCGTGACGTTATACCGCCACAGTTACTACGTCTGGCGTGTGTGTGAAAGTGGCAGGCGTTATATCATTCCCATAAAAGTTCATACAGGCTTGGTGTGTTTGCTGACATCACGGAGAAGTGTGCTGAAGTAAGTCAATGCTGCCCAAGGACAAAATAATGACCTGTTAATCCACAGCCAGTGTGTGTGTGTAAATGAAGACAGAAAGGGCTGTCACACTTGACAGGTACCCACTCCAGGCTTTCCAATAGGGGGGATGTTTATAACTTACTGACTGTTTTAAGAGGAGGGAAAAATGTCTTGCCACCTCGCTATATTTTCCTCGGCTTGAAAATTGTTAGTAACGCCGTCTCTTGTTTTGATGGATCACAACAATGGGAATCTGGAATCTTCCGTGGAATAGAAAGGCATGATATACTATACCTGCCTGCCGCAGCCATCTGGCGTTTCCAAGGTGACTGTATTATGAAAAATAAGCAAAAGGTTGGTAGACTGTGGGGGCTATCGGCTGTCAGGGAAAGTCCGGTTATTGACGGTGTTGGAGCCCATCTAGAACAAGTGGCTCCTACAATAGTTGTGTGGAGATACGGTTCGGATGCTGGGTGAAAGGAATTACGTTCAGTTTCAGTGTTTATTTCCTCAGTGAGGTCTGAACTGTGAGATTTGACAACATTTTCTGAGACCTGTGTGAAGTAGCTGTACCATTGAATACGTCTTGCATCACATTCCCATCGTCAGATGACATTGTCGTTGTCTTTGGCCACGGCAGTCCCTTTTGACAGATTTGCCCCGTACAGTACTAGTCAGAAAGTCTTCCCAGTTCTGTTTGTGCTGTCTTGCCATGGTCATTGCGTTGGCATGACAACGACCATAGGAGTTTGCTATGTAGAGCTCTGAGACAAGGCTAATGCAATACGTCAAGGAACTGTGAATTTCTCATTTGTCCTGCTGACATTCTCTTTGACACCTCTGTTAATGCCATTCTAGCCTTTGTGCGTGTATGTGTGTGTGTATATGACCGCCATTCAGGAAGTGGTGACTCACCACCTCTACACTCCTTCCCGGGGCCATATTCCAACACCTCTACAAGTGCACCACGCAGCACGGCCACGGGATATATCAAACCTGTACAGACCTGGGGTCAAAAGTCATTTGAAAATGTGTTTGTGGTCATTTTCAGTATAATTTCATATTCAGTATAATTGCTAGGGAGACAAGCTCAAGGTGGATATCTAAAGTAAGGGTCGTGCACCGACTCCCTCATGTCCCAACACATGCCCTGTATTATAGGAACAAGACTGTCAATGCCCCGGGCCAAGCAACTTTTTCCCAACCATGGTATGTGTTGGCACATAGTGCAGCTGGGGCCCTACACTGTACTTTAAACTTCACATGCTCTGAAATATGAGGGGAATGGAAATGGTGAATAAGCAGCGTTGAATGAATGGAATGAGTTTTTCAGAGAAGTCAGGATGTCATCTATTGCCACAGATGAGCGAGCAGCGAGGCAGTGAGAGGCAGTTGTTTCTAAGTGCTAGGCCGCTTGATCGGAATCCTTCCTGGTATTGGGCAACACACGCATGTACACTACACACACACACACACACACACACACACACAAACTAAATGCGGAAGACACATTTCAGTTGAAGGCATTTAGTTGTACGTTGTTCAACTGACTAGGTATCTCTCTTTCCCAAACGCACAGCATGTTCCCTGATATTAATCTATGAAAACAGCCATGAGAGCCATGGTACAGACTGGGCAGCGCCACCAGAGGTCCCTGTGCTAGTTGATCTTATCACGTGTGCAAATAGGTTTCTCTGGGATTGACTTATCTCTGGCTTCTGTCAAATAAATAGGCCGCTTTATACACACCGGCCACAACGGTATGGGAGAGGGAATGATTGAGGAACGTAACGGTCTGTACGTCCGTGTGTGTCTGTCCACATTTCAAATCAAATTTGATTAGACACATGCGCTGTGTTGTTACCTACCCTCACCTGGGGACGGCCCGTCAGGAAGTCGAGGATCCAGTTGCAGAGGGAGGTGTTTAGTCCCAGGGTCCTTAGCTTTGAGGGCACTATGGTGTTGAATGCTGAACTGTAGTCAATGAATAGCATTCTCACATAGGAAAGGGCCGTGTGGAGTGCAATAGATATTGCATCTGTGGATCTGTTGGGGCGGTATGCAAATTGGAGTGGGTCTAGGATTTCTGTGATAATTGTATTGATGTGAGCCATGACCAGCCTTTCAAAGCACTTCATGGCTACAGACGCGAGTGCTACGGGTCGGTAGTCATTTAGGCAGGTTACCTTAGTGTTCTTGGGCACAGGGACTATGGTGGTCTGCTTGAAACATGTAGGTATTACAGACAGGGACAGGTTGAAAATGTCAGTGAAGACACTTGCTAGTTGGTCAGCGCATGCTCGCAGTACACGTCCTAGTAATCCGTCTGTCCCTGCGGCCTCGCGAGTGTTGATTTCTGCGTAGTACAGTGTGTTACGTGCGTCTGTATGACTGTCTTGTGTGTGTATCTAATGTGTTTACCCCCTGTATTTAGACATTAATAATAATATATTTGGCTTAATTACGTTTCTAATTACACATGTTTGGCCCCACGCTGCCTCCCTCTGCGGGGAAGTGACAGCTGTTCATTTCCTGGCTCTGACTCAGACACTTGCGTCGAAAGGGAACACATCTCCGGCAGCTCCATCTTTCTGAGAAAATGCCCCTGGCTTCTTCCCGGTCTGAAGGAGTGTTTGCGGGAACATCTGGGGAAAGGCAGGCTGGTAGAGTGTTATAGGGGGAAATGGAAAACTGTTCTGCAGAGAAAAGACACACACACACACACACACACACACTGCATCTATGTGATGGTGGTGTCTGCCTTATCAATGTAATTAATGTCAACATTAGTGCTTGGCTCGGCCCATAATGGTCTCTCTCTCTCTCTCTCTCTCAATGCAGGCATTGCTATTATACTCAGCCACAAACTACCTCTCTTTGAAAGGGACAGTCTCTTATCGATCCAAAGCCCAAATCTGTCTGTCCTCCTTCCTCTACCCCCCCCCCCCCCCCCGCACCTGACCGTGTGATAGTGGGAGACGTGCTCAGCCAAGCCTGACGCCCAGGAGGAAATGGGCAGAACAAAGTCGATTTTAGAGAGGAGGGAGGGCTGACAAAATGCGAAGACCCAAGTTAATGTGCAGATGAACTGATAATCATCTCAAAGCCAGAGTACAGCTAGTGGGAGAGTGAGCTCTACAGCTGTGGTGCGTACAGCACTAAAACACCGTCATTCATCCACCCGCAGTATGTGGGATGACAATGTATGAGCCAAGATGTGAGGCAATGTAGGAGCCAAATGTTACTGAAGGATGTACACACAACCAGATTTGATGTTCAAGATGTTCTATATTGTCATATACTGTCATTCTCTCTCAAGTCATTTTTTACTACCTACCCATTTCTACTACCTTCTCCCATCACCCTCATTTTCTTTTTTAGGATCATAATGTTGCCAATTCAGTCAGTAGTCACTAAATAATACACCACCGTCATTATTGCTCCCCCATTCTCCTTTCCCCCTGTCCATCCATCTATCCCTCCATTGCTCCATCCCTCCTTACCTTGCTCCCTCCTCTCTCTCTCTCTGTGCGATTTGAGCCGTATAGTATTAAAATGTCAAAAGGCCTGCTCTTTTGGACTCTCCCGTCAATGAAGGCCAGTGGCGATGTTTAAGGGATGTGAAGTATGAGGATGTCGGAGGGCAGAGCTCCAACTGTTTACTTTGCTATGTCACGTATCATTAGGCCAGTCGGTAAGGCCTCGCTGCTCATCTCACCTGGCCCTCCACACCAAGGCCTCCCCCACCATAACATGCCCCAGGCCGCTCATTGATCAAACTCAAAAGCCTTTTAACACCTTTTTTTATGCCCCTCATGGTGTGTGTGTGCACACTACATTGATTCAGTACCCATCTATATCTATTGGCTCTGTATGCAAATCTCCTTTATTTCTGGACGTGAGCACTCCAATGATTCTGTTAGCAGATTTCTCACCTTACCCAAGGAGCGAAACAATAAACAAACCTGCCGCATAATGAGCTCGGGGGAAAAAATCATGTTTTCCCCAGCAAGACTTGGTGCTTCCAATTATCACTGTGTTACTGTGACAGGCTCCCCGCGGGCTGGGATCTCAGCACTCCTCCTGAGTGTTTGTTTACACATGTGTACAGTATGTGCCTTAGCATTTGTCTCTGAGGTGTCAAAGAGGCAGTGTGCATCTGATGCTCCTTGTCCTAACAGAGTTTATTCGCTCATAAGCACATAACCCACCATACATTCATCTTATGTGATAACTCGCCTGTGCGGCAGGCGGCTGCTTTACCCTGACTCCACTTGGGAGTCATTCCGAGCGTTGCACGAAGCTAGCTAGTTCCATAATACACATGGATATGCAGGAACTGTGGTCGACTGCTAGAATAATCATTTTTCCTAATTTTGTTGTTATTGCGGAGTTTGAGAATCTAATTTGGCTCAGAAGCTTATGAGATATTAGTGTCATTCATCAAGAGTACGCTGTTGTCAGCCAGACAGAGAGAGAGAGGGGGAGACAGAGCGGGAGAGAAAGAATAGACGACTGATAGAGAGGGACTCCGAGATGGTGAAAGCGAAATGGACAGAGAGAGAGGGAGAGAGGCTGTCTGAGAGAAACCTTAGGCGTGGTAAAAGCTATGGCGGGCTCCCCGTTGTGCCTGTCGCTCACCCTCACGGCTGAGCTCTGCCAAAACCACCCAACCAACCCTAAAGCTTGAAAGCCCTGGCCCCCAAGAAAATGACAGCATTTTGACAGCAAATGTTTTCCCCCCTTCCCCTCTTTACTCCCACACTTCTCTTCATGTGCAGCCCACCCACTCTCTCCATATTGTTTAGGCTGACAAGACAGGAGCTAAGCGACTGAGCAAGCCAGGAAAAGGAGAGGGAGAAAAGAAATTGGCAGTTCTCCAAAGAAGGCAAGAATAAGGAGAGCTAGTAAGGAGAATGGAGGACGGCGAGAGGGGGGAGAAGAAGCAGGGGAAAGGCATCTGCTTCTCGCTTCATCGATTCTCAAAAAAAATAGGGGAAAAGGAGCCACGTTCCTTTCAGATGGAAGGGGAGCAGCACGGCTGCTATCAACTGCCTGCTACCTCACATAGAGGTACATTTCCATGGCAACCCTATTAGAAAGCCAATAGAAAGGGACCTAAGGGTGAAAGGGGAATGCCAAACGCTGGGGCAAAGATGGTTGACTGTGACAGATGGTATAGGCCAGGGTACGGAGAAGGTTATTACAGAGAAAGGAGGGTGGAAACCCCTACACATGTTGGATCTTAATTTGATCACCCTGTTGCAGGACAACTTTCCATTGAAACTTGAACTGTATTTGAGGTTTAAAAAGGCTTCTGAAGTTGTCATTTCCACTTCATCACTTGACTTGATTTTACCTTACGACAAATGCATCAACCCCTACATAAATGTCCATTAATTATAATCCACATAATAACTCACATTTTATTTTGCTGCTGTAGCAAAGGGACTCAAATGTAAGTCCTGCATCTGTAGATAGATATAATCGTGTTAGGTACGTCTCCCGACCTCTTCATGTAGAAATTCAGGAAATATTTTCGGTCATGTAAGTCCCCGACTATGTTTTTCTCAACCGTATCGCTGTCTCTATGTGTTGTGAATCAGCCCTGCCCTGAATTTGAACCAGCAAACCACAGCAGTTTGCACCCACAAAGACACTCACTGTGTTCTTCAGGCAATAGCTTCTTGTTTTTCACCCTTCTACAGATCTCAAGCAAAGTAACACAGCATCAATACTTAAACTATTATGCCTCACTTGCATTCATTCATTCACTTTCCCCCTTTAAACACAGACACACACTTGCTGTAGACACAAGCACACGCATTCTGGCTCTGAAAAGTTCCACACAGCCGGCTAGCCAGCGCGCCTCTAAAGCGTGTAATCTTAAAAAATGTACAAAGCCAAAATCCCTTTGCTTCTGCAAGAAACCTCTGAGGTAATATGCGTGTAAAATATGACGTTTGAGATCCAAGGCTTTCCTTTTTTCTCTTTTCCTCTCGTGTCTCTTCCTGCAAGCTTGTTTAGAACACACACCTCTCCCTGCATGACAAGCAGGATCTCCGAAATGAAAAACCTTGAAGTTCATGGATTGCGGGTCAAAGGTTGCCGAGAGGTGTCCCACCACCGCTCTTATTATCTCCTGGATTTATGGAAGTGTTTCATTTTCCTATCCTTTATTATTCCGCCAGGCTCCACCTGGCAGGAGTTAGTCATAAATAACCATAATGTTAACCATGAAGCTCTCTGTATATCACTCGGGGTCTGTCGAGTTTGAAGAATAACAAATGTCTTTATTAAGTAGCCATACCTCTGCAGTATATCAAGTCTGACTGTAATTCCAAGCCCCCTCCCTCTGTTCTGTTCCCCCCCCCCCCCCCATGTCTTCTCTTTCTCTCCCATGTACATTCCCTACTGCGTTCCTGTTCATTAGTTTGGAGATATTATTCTGCGGGGCTCTGGACATGATTCACCGCCATGACACCTACTCACGTCGTCTCGACAGAATGGTTCAGTTTAGTGCACATTTATATCTCTGCTTGACTCGAGCTCGGCACTTTCCCTAGCTCCTCCAGGCACCCTCCACCAGCTTTCCCCAGTTGAAATGGCAATCTCACATGGACCCCCAACTGTACCCAGTTAAAATGGCAATCTCCAATAAGTGGCCAAAAAGGAGAGTTAAACGGCACCTGTTGCCAAGTATGTTGCCCTTAGCTTTCAGAAACTGCTAGAAAGGTTAGATATGACCTATACTTTGCTGTGAACTCTAGATAATCACTGGTATTACTACAGATAGGTAGCTTTTGTAAGTGCAAAGATCAAAAGAAGAAAGGAAGGAAAGACTATACATTTCTTTAAACAAACTGTCAAGTGAAAATCTCACTTTTAAACGTTCATATTCTATTAATGCATACACAAATAATGTTGACTCGTCCTATAGTCATACTTGTGGCCAAAGCATACATTGGAGAAAAAAACACTTCAAAAACACACCTCAAACTTGTACTTCAGACAGTTTCAGAAATGTTTGCTCTTTCCTAATTGAACATGTCATCCTCCACACCATTCAAACACAGAAAAGCTGCTTTTTAACATACTTAATTAAAACATTTTGGAAGGAAAACTATTTCACTCATATTGTAATTAATTATAGGTCATATTTCATAGAAATCTGGAAACGCCGGACAGTTACTTTAAGTAATAGGCTGTGTAATGCAGTTTAGTTAGCTGTTCTCTCCCCTGGCCTTGTATATTGGCAATGGTGTAATGTAAATGAAGGTAGACCTAATGCTCATACCAAGTAGCCTTTATCTGTCCTTTTTGTACTTTTGCACTCACCCTGAAGGCTGTATCTAGCTAAGTGTAAGCCTTAATTGCTAATGCTAATAGCCAGTCATTATGCAGTTGTGTCAAGATGGCGACTGCTGGGTTGGGTATTTGGTTACGTAAAAAAAAAAAAAAGTACTCTGGTCCTTCTGTACTGCAGTCAGAGCTTTTGTATACTGGCCATTATCAAATGTGTCTAGCATGTACTGGATGATTTGGGGCTGGTTTCCCTGTATATTGGATAGACTAAGATGATCAATACAACCAAAGTCATCCACTGATTTTATGACAATTGTTGTTCGACACAATTTCGGGCTGGAAGACTGAGACCTGATTTGTTTTTTTGCCTCGTTATTTATGACCTACTCTCTCTCTTGCAGAACACCTGCCACTGTCGAGCATCGTTGGCCATTTAACGACCCCCCCCCCCCCCCCCCTCCTCCCCCTTGAGTGACAGGGAGCCGATCTTGAATTCCACCAGTGTCCAGATTTATCATGCAGTTCTATTCGGCACACCTATCTGCACAAAAAAATGGATAATCTTTTATTTCACCACACTGGGTTCTCTGGCATCAAGGGGGCATCTGCCAGTATCGGACATGGCTGTTGTTTATGAGACCCCGGTGTGACAGAAGCCAATCCTTTTTATCCTTTTAAGGTTATTTATCTACCAATGGTCCCAGTACTGGAAACCCTGGCCGTATTAAACATGTCGGAAAAACCTTATTTCTTTTGCAGGAAATGTCATCTAAATTTGTAAGAAAAAAATCTTAGCTTTATGAACAAATTCAGAGAATTACAGGAAATGTGGCTTAAAAAAGCAAACATTTCACAAAAACCCAACATGTTGGGGGCTTCTAAAATGGTCTCTAAAATTCAGCCACGCCGACAGCGCCCATTGCCACGCCCCTTCCACACCCACCAATTAAGCCGTTTTTTTAAACCAGAAAAAACCCTGGACATGTTCACAGTTCCAAGAAAAGCCTGAACTGATAAATTATTCTGGCTCCCAAAAAAGAAAATGTTCTGAGCTTCTTTGATAGTAGAGGGAAACCTAATTGAAATTCTGCTCCCTGCCTTTCTTTCTCTCTCGCCTCTCCCTCTTTTTATTTCACCCACTTTACTGCCTCGCTGCTGACACTGTGAAATTTCCGCCTACTGCTGCCACCGCTACCAACTCTGCACCCACTCTTTGAGCGGTTCAGTGGGAGAGCAGAGCACACCGTCCGCTATCCATGTAACCGCGTGGGGGGATTACAGCTTCTCCTAAAATGCCACTGTGTCTTTATCACTGTGAATATTTCTCATCTAAGTGAAACACCCACCTGCACAACCATCCAGTTGTTTCTATTTAATATAGAAATGGATGTTATGATCCTGGGCGACTTCTGTTTTATATTTATCTCTGTGGATGTGTGTTTGTAACCTTCATTTCTTGATTATGGTTATTATATTCAATCTCCTCCCGAGGACTTGTGGGTCTTACAATAAATAACTCACAGTGACAACGGGTAAAGAACTTTATCTTGTATTAGTTCTCCAAACACAATAACACAGCCAAGTAGGAATCACATCAACATCAAAAGCTATTTTCTTTCCCTGTGGACACGCACAGGTGCCTTCTGGGAATAATTTAAGTGCTAAACAATAAAAGGTGTACTGTCAGTAATAATGACTCAATATACACTACCGTTCAGTTTGGGGTCCCTTAGAAATGTCCTTGTTTTTTAAAGAAAAGCACATTTTTTGTCCATTTTTAAAATAACATCAAATTGATCAGAAATACATTGTAGACATTGTTAATGTTGTAAATGACTATTGTAGCTGGAAACGGCAGATTTTTTATGGAATATCTACATAGGCGTACAGAGGCCCATTATCAGCAACCATCACTCCTGTGTTACTATGGCATGTTGAGTTAGCTAATCCAAGTTTATAATTTTCAAAGGCTAATTGATCATTAGAAAACCCTTTTGCAATTGTGTTAGCACAGCTGAAAACTGTTGTTGTGATTAAAGAAGCAATAAAACTGACCTTCTTTAGACTAGTTGATTATTTGGAAATGTACAGAAACAAAGAACTTTCTTCTGAAACTCGTCAGTCTATTCTTGTTCTGAGAAATTAAGGGGATTCCATGTGAGAAATTGCCAAGAAACTGAAGATCTCCTACAACGCTGTGTACTACTCCCTTCACAGAACAGGACAAACTGGCACTAACCAGAATAGAAAGAGGAGTGGGAGGCCCCGGTGCACAACTGAGAAAGAGTACAAGTACATTAGTGTCTAGTTTGAGAAACAGATGCCTCACATGTCCTCAACTGGCAGCTTCATTAAATAGTACCCACAAACACCAGTCTCAACATCAACAGTGAAGAGGCGACTCCAGGATGCTGGCCTTCTAGGCAGAGTTCCTCTGTTCAGTGTCTGTGTTTTTTTTGTCTGTCTTAATCTTTTCTTTTAATGGCTTTTTCTTTGCAACTGCCTAGAAGTTGTGCACCGGGGCCTCCCACTCCTCTTTCTATTCTGGTTAGAGGCAGTTTGCACTGTTCTGTGTGTTTCCAGCTACAATAGTAATTTACAACATTAACAATGTCTACACTGTATTTCTGATCAATTTGATGTTATTTTAATGGACAAAATTGTTTGTTTTTCTTTCAAAAACAAGGACATTTCTAAGTGACACCAAACTTTTGAACAGTAGTGTACACTGAACAAAAATCTAAAACACAACATGCAAAGTGTTGGTCCCATGTTTCTTGAGCTGAAATAAAAGATCCTAGAAATTTCCCATATGCACAAAAAGCTTATTCCTCTCAAATTTTGCGCACACATTTCTTTACATTCCTGTTAGTGAGCATTTCTCCTTTGCCTAGATAATCCATCCACATGGCAGGTGTGGCATATCAAGTGGGTTTGAAACTGTGGGTTTGCACTAAGGTTGGGCAGTATGCAGATTTGCACACCTTCGTACCTGTGGTATCCCAGGATATATATGGTATTACCGGTAGTGCACACAAGGGGCTAAAAAAGCCCAAAAACATAATTTACCAGAATGCTAACAAGTAAGTACTAAGGAATTCTCATAGTGGATGCTAGGGAAATACTAATGAGTGCTTGCAAACTTCTTTTTTTTTCAATTTAAAGTTTTATTGATTAAGTTTTCTTGTTTCTCAATCAACCAACAAAACACATTCCACATTCACAGATGTGACAGACTTTTAAAAAATATATATATCTTTTTTTAAATAATAATATATTTTTAACTTACATTTGTTTTTTGTTTGTTTTATATATATATATACATACATACATACATACATACATATATACATACATACATACATACATACATACATACATACATACATACACGCACATATATACAGTGGGGCAAAAAAAGTATTTAGTCAGCCACCAATTGTGCAAGTTCTCCCACTTAAAAAGATGAGAGGCCTGTAATTTTCATCATAGGTACACTTCAACTATAACAGACAAAATGAGAAAAAAAATCAAGAAAATCACATTGTAGGATTTTTAATGAATTTATTTGCAAATTCTGGTGGAAAATAAGTATTTGGTCACCTACAAACAAGCAAGATTTCTGGCTCTCACAGACCTGTAACTTCTTCTTTAAGAGGCTCCTCTGTCCTCCACTCGTTACCTGTTAATGGCACCTGTTTAAGCTTGTTATCAGTATAAAAGACACCTGTCCACAACCTCAAACAGTCACACTCCAAACTCCACTATGGCCAAGACCAAAGAGCTGTCAAAGGACACGAGAAACAAAATTGTAGACCTGCACCAGGCTGGGAAGACTGAATCTTGGTTTGAAGAAATCAACTGTGGGAGCAATTATTAGGAAATGGAAGACATACAAGACCACTGATAATCTCCCTCGATCTGGGGCTCCACGCAAGATCTCACGCCGTGGGGTCAAAATGATCACAAGAACGGTGAGCAAAAATCCCAGAACCACACGGGGGGACCTAGTGAATGATCTGCAGAGAGCTGGGACCAAAGTAACAAAGCCTACCATCAGTAACACACTACGCCGCCAGGGACTCAAATCCTGCAGTGCCAGACGTGTCCCCCTGCTTAAGCCAGTACATGTCCAGGCCTGTCTGAAGTTTGCTAGAGAGCATTTGGATGATCCAGAAGAAGATTGGGAGAATGTCATATGGTCAGATGAAACCAAAATATAACTTTTTGGTAAAAACTCAACTCGTCGTGGTTGGAGGACAAAGAATGCTGAGTTGCATCCAAAGAACACCATACCTACTGTGAAGCATGGGGGGTGGAAACATCATGCTTTGGGGCTGTTTTTCTGCAAAGGGACCAGGACGACTGATCCGTGTAAAGGAAAGAATGAATAGGGCCATGTATCGTGAGATTTTGAGTGAAAACCTCCTTCCATCAGCAAGGGCATTGAAGATGAAACGTGGCTGGGTCTTTCAGCATGACAATGATCCCAAACACACTGCCCGGGCAACGAAGGAGTGGCTTCGTAAGAAGCATTTCAAGGTCCTGGAGTGGCCTAGCCAGTCTCCAGATCTCAACCCCATAGAAAATCTTTGGAGGGAGTTGAAAGTCCGTGTTGCCCAGCAACAGCCCCAAAACATCACTGCTCTAGAGGAGATCTGCATGGAGGAATGGGCCAAAATACCAGCAACAGTGTGTGAAAAACTTGTGAAGACTTACAGAAAACGTTTGACCTCTGTCATTGCCAACAAAGGGTATATAACAAAGTATTGAGAAACTTTTGTTATTGACCAAATACTTATTTTCCACCATAATTTGCAAATAAATTCATTATAAATTCTAAAATGTGATTTCCTGGATTTTTTTTTCTCATTTTGACTGTCATAGTTGAAGTGTACCTATAATGAAAATTACAGGCCTCTCTCTTTTTAAGTGGGAGAACTTGCACAATTGGTGGCTGACTAAATACTTTTTTGCCCCACTGTACATACACACAAAGAAGCATTATTAAAAAATAAATATACATATATATCAAACTTGCAGCAGCACTATCAAGGTTCTTATTAGCTATTTCCAGCCTTAGCTGAGACAATGAGCAAATAATTAGTTTTTAGATTTTACAGCACCTTACATTTCCCTAATCACCCCATTCACTCTGTCCAATTTGAAATATAGTTGAGTAGTGGAGACCAGAGTCTATCAAACTTGGGCTGTCTCTTGCGGATGTCATAAGTGAGCGTTTCAAGAGGGAGAATGTCAACAATCTGGTCAATCCACATTTAAAATTTAGGAGAGGTCTTAGAGGCCCACAATAGAAGAATACATTTCTTAGCAAAGTATGTAATAGTCATAATCACATTTTGTCTGTCAGGATCAAGAACAAAGTCCTGCTGGACATTAAGAAGATAGATACACGGGGTCATATCAAACTGTACATCTAGTATTTTCTGTGCAGCAGTATGTACAGATTCTGGCAATCTCCCTACAGCTCCAAAATACATGCATATAGGTTCCGCTTTCAGAGGTACATCTTTTACAGTTAGGAGAAATGTCTGTTTTCATTCTATGGAGTCTCAAAGGAGTGTAATACAATGTGTACAAACATTTGTAATTAGATTCTTTAATTTTTACATTAGTAGAGGAGCAGTATACCCTTTTGCAAACCTCCGCCCATTTCTCATCACTGATAGTCAGACCAAGGTCCTTTTCCCAGATTATTTTCAAAGGAGTAAAGGAGGAGCCTCCTTTCTCAGAAAGGAGTCTATATATATATATATATATATATATATATATAAAATATTAATAAAATATATTTTGCCTTTAATGGATTGTGCTGTGACAAGAAGGGTTTCAACTTCATTCAACTGAGTTCTAAACCTCCTCTTGAAAGTAAATGAGGAAATGACATGTCTAATTTGAAGAGATATATTTTTTTTAATGGGATCTTGGCACATTGAATTCACTGCAGAGCTCTTGAAAGGATTTCAGTGTAGTGGTTTTCTGATGAAATAGGTCTGAAAAGGTCCTGATTCCTAGAGTATGCCAAAGATTAAAGTTGGCATCACTCAGGGCTTTTGGCAAGTCTGGGTTGCCTACTATAGGCGAGTGAGAACATATTTGGGAGAAAATGCCCAGGTATTTCTTACAGTCCCTCCACGCTAGTAGGATGCTGTAAATCAAAGGTTTAGGCTATGTTGCCCACTTCACTAAAGTTATTAATGAATATAATTCAGCTTAGGGGCAATGAACCACAGGATTGGGCTTCTATCTGAATCCACTTTGACTCTTGTCTGTTTGTGATCCATGTTAGCATGTTGCGGATTTGGGCAGACCAGTAGTACAATTGAAGGGAGGGAAGGGCAAGACCACCCTTAGATTCAGGTTTCGATAGAGTGGAGAACTTGATCCTAGGTCTTTTATTGCCCCATATAAATTTGGTGATGCTTTGGTTAGTTGTTTTGAAAAAGGAAACTGGGAGATAGCATGGGAGCATCTGAAATAAATAGTTCAGTCTAGGGAGGATGTTCATACGGATGACATTAATAGTAAGCTAATTGGGAGGGAGATCCAGGTTTGGAGATCATTCTTGATTCGATCCAGGAGTGGAAGATCATTTTTCTTGAAAAGGTTATTCAGATCTGGTGTTATGAAGATCCCAAGGTATTGAAACCCCTGTGTCTTCCATTGGAATGGACATAGTGTCTTCATAGAGCTGGTGAGTGTAATATTGAGAGGGCAGACAGTGGATTTGTTAAAATGTATCTTATAACCTGAAAACTTGCCATACTGAGCAATTGTGTCTAAAATGGGAGGGATTTCTCAGGGTTGGATATGTAGAGCAAGACATCATCCGTGTAAAGCGAAATCTTGTGCTGCAGGCCGCCTGCAGAAACACCCATAATACCTGGATTGCTCCTTATCAACTCTGCCAGAGGCTCCGTCCCCAACAAGTAGAGCAGCGGGGACAGCGAGCACCCTTGTCTTGTGCCCCGACCCAAAGGGAATCTGTCAGAGTTCAGTCCGTTAGTAGTCACCATGGCATTTGGATGAGAGTATAGTGATTTGATCCATTTAATAAACCTTGGGCCCATATTTAACTTTTCTAAGACTGGGAACAGAAAGCTCCTTCTTAGCATCCATTGAAGCCAGCAGGACCCCAGACAGGGGTCGTCTGTGCGTTTACTTGATCAATAATATCAAAAAGACGGTGAATGTTATCAGAAGAGAATCTGTCTCTAATAAATCCAGTTTGGCCCGCTTTTATTATTTTGGGAAGAAGAGTGTTTAGTCTTTTGGCGAGCAATTTGGTAATTATCTTGTAGTCGAAATCCAACAAGCTTATGGGCCGGGAGGATGAGCGGGATAGAGGGTCCTTGTCTTTTTTGAGCAACACTGTAATGCGAGCTGTGTGCATGGAGTCTGGGAGAACTCAGTTTTTGCAAAAATCATCCAGCATTGGCATGAAGATAGGGCTGAGCTGGGGCCAAAAAGCTTTGTTGAACTCTCTGGGGAATCGATCTGGGCCTGGGGACTTATTAGGGGGCATGGAGGTAATTGCCTCCAGGATCTCCTCAGGAGTAAAGGGGGAGTTGAGATCTTCTTGGTCGGTCTCTGATAGTTTAGGTAGAGAGATTCCCTCTAGGAAAGAGTGGAGTTCTGCCTCTGTGTGTTTTCTCTGAGGTATATAGTTTGCAGTAAAAATCATGAAAAGTTCAATTGGATCTTTTTTGCATCATATGTGACCTCGTCCTCTGCTGTTCGGATAGCCATGAATGTACGTTCTGACAGCTGTTTTTTTAATTGGTAAGCAAGCAATCTACTAGGCCTATTGCTATACTCATGGTATTTCTGTTTAGTAAAGAAACATTTTTCAGTCCAAATTCAGTTCGGCTTTGGCTGCTTTAAGTTGACTCCAGGAGGTGCTGTCTGGGGATTGTTTATGTACTATTCACAGCATTCCAGCTCCCTCTCGAGATCTAGCCTGTGTGCTTCCATTGCTTTTTCCTTAGAGGAAGCATATGCAATTAGATGACCTCTTAGTGTGGCTTTAGCAGCATCCCACATTGTGGCCGGAGAAACAGGAGAATCTTTGTTGCCGTGTGTGTTGTTGTCTATCCATGTAGTTACCAATGTATGGAACGCTTCGTTTGATAACATGGAGGTGTTGAATTTCCAGCTCTTTGACCTCGGGATGTTTTTGCAGAGGTCAAAGCGAAGGAGGACAAAGGCGTGATCTGAAAGTGCTATGGGTCCGATTGAACATGTGGCTGAATTTATGAAAATCTTTGGGATAAAAATGTAATCTATACGGGAGTAGGTGTTATGGACATTAGAGTAGTATGTATAGTCCATAGATGAGCTATTGGTCTCTCTCCAGATATCTATCAGTCCCATCTCTTTAGTAAGAGAGTTCAACATCATTGCAGATCTAGGATTTGTGGTGGGGACTTGAGATGATTTGTCTAGGGTTGGGTTAAGGGTACAATTAAAATCTCTGGCTACCACGCCAAAGGAAACACAATGCTCATTGAACAGGGTTATCATTTTTGACATGAAAGCAGGACTATCTGTGTTAGGGGCGTATATGTTTAAGATAGTAATTGGTTGACCATACAGTGACCCAGTTATCAAAATAAATCTCCCCTCTGGATCAGATATGTTTTTTGTCAATTATGAATGGAACATTCGTATGGATAAGTATGGCTGTGCCTCTACTGTTTGATTTGAAAGATGAGAAATACACCTGTCCCACCCAAGCTCTGCGGAGTTTGGCATGTTCGGCATCACAGAGGTGTGTCTCTTGTAATAGCGAGATGTCTGCTTTTTCCTTTTTTAGAGCACATAGTATATTTTTCCGTTTTACTGCATGACCTAGACCATGGCAGTTCCATGTCAATAGATTTAAGGTGCTAGTCATCGTCAACGAACAGTAATTGAACTTTAGTGCAAGTCATCTCTGGGTAAAAGTGGATAGTAATTACAGCTGCGTTCACATAAAAGGAAAATAAATGGTGTACATAAAATAACAATTTCTGAACACCCCAGCCGAGTTCCCAAACAACTAGACATATCCCGTTAGATCTATTACCCCCCGCTCAGTCTCAATTCTGTGTTCCGAAAAAAAACTAAAAAAACGGGAACAACGTCTCCCCCTCCCCACCAAAGAAATGCCTCATTCTCTCCTCTCCACCCCGCATTGAGTAAATGACAACGTAGCCCCGTCCAGACCACATTAAAAGAGGGAGAAAATAAAATCAATAGCCCAGCCTACATATACCTCCCCCACAGGGAACCACAAGTAATAATAGAGGGGGGCTTCTTGGAGGCCTTTTCTGTCGCTAATGCTCGAGTCCAGGTAAAAATGTTGCCTTTTGTAGCTGCCATGACTTTTTGACTAAAGCTAAAGGAGTTTAAACCTGAAGTGGAGGTAAGATTAGGAATTGGAAACTACTTGTGAGGAGCTCTTAGTTCATGCGGCCATCTCGTTCAAGGGTCACGTGATCCCCGCTTGCAAACTTTTACTACTACGACAGACAACCCACCTCAAAGTTATGCAAGTATCTCAAAATGCAGTTTGCAGCACGCACAAAACAAATATTAGTCAGCAGGGATCTTAATCCAGGAGGGAATTGTTACCAAGTAGCTTGATCTTGCAAGCTAATGTTAGCAATTAGCTAAACCCAGCTGGAGAGAATTTAGATATATACCTTACAAACATAAGTAGTGAATGTCATACAAGTGTAACTTGATCACCTCACTTAAGTTTGCGCTGCAGGAGTAACTCACCTCATGAAGCTTACATTTTGCTTGTTGCACTTCTTTGTAAACAAACACACATAGCTGTCTCAAACCGCTGTTTTGGGAAACTAGTACTGGAAAGCTTCATACTGAAAAATTATCTAATGGGTGAAATGAACGCGATCAGCTTTATCTATTACCTAGTGCACAAGTTGACTGGAGGTGGTTATTTAAAAAGTACTAGTATTCAAAGCCCAGAAAATGTCACTTACCAGAATGCTAACAACATTTTAACAAGTACTAAGGAATCCTCAGAGAACTGATAACTAAATGCTAACGAGTGCATTGCGAACATTTTGTGACCTAAAGTATACAATTAACTAAAGAATGCTACACAGTTTGCTGCGCGCACAAAACAAATATTAGCCAGCAAGGCTCTTGATCCAGGAGAGGATTGATTATCTGCGGTTACCAAGCAAATGCCTGCTTTTGGAAGAAGCTAACTAGCTACTAAATTAGCAAACCAAATGCACAACTGAAGAACATCTATCACATTAGACTGTTAGCTTATAAGATATCTAGCTGGCAAACATTTAGTTGTGAATTCCATACTGTAATTATATCACCCGGCGTATGCTGCACGACAGTAAGTGACTCAATAATCCGGTCTCATCATTGTGTGCCTGTAAACAATCACCACGTGACAGGGGGACTACCGTAAACTACATAACAATGTGACAGGTGAAATGAAGAATGCGATGTTCTTTATCTCCTAACGTATTGCTCAATTTGACTGCAGGTATCTACTTAAAAAGTAGACACAAATATTCACATTTATTAAGACTTTCAACGGTATTGAAAAACCATCCTGTGGCTTTTTCTAAATACCCCGGTATATAGTGTATAATGTATACCACACAAGCCTAGTTTGCACAAACTGTCACAAACCGTCTCAGGGAACCTCATCTGCATGCTCCTCGTCCTCACCAGGGTCTTGACCTGACTGCAGTTCGGCATCGTAACCGACTTCAATTGGCAAATGCTCACCTTTGATGGCCACTGGCACACTGGAGAAGTGTGCTCTTCAGAGATTAATTCCTGTTTCAACTGTGCTGGGCAGATGGCGTCGTGTGGGCAAGTGGTTTGTCGATGTCAAAGTTGTGAACATAGTGCCCAATGGTGGTGGTGGGGTTATGGTATGGGTAGGCATAAGCTACGGACAATGAACACAACTGCATTTTATCGATGTCAATTTGAATGCACATAGATACCGTGTCGAGATCTTGAGGCCCATTGTCGTGCCAGTCATCCGTCGCCATCACCTCCCGTTTCAGTATGATAATGCACGACCCGATGTCGCAAGGAACTCTACACAATTCCTGGAAGCTGAAAATATCCCAGTTCTTCCATGGCTTGCATACTCACCAGACATGCCACCCATTGAGCATGCTTGGGATGCTCTGGATCAACATGTACAACCGCGCCTTCCAGTTCCGCCAATATCCAGGAACTTCGCACAGCCATTGAAGAGGAGTTGGACAGCATTCCACAGGCTACAATTCACTCCCTGATCAACTCTATATGAAGGAGGTGTCATGCTGCACGAGGCACAGTGGTCTTCTGATCCACGCCTCTACCTTTTTTTTGTAAGGTGTCTGTAACCAACCGATGCATATCTGTATTCCCAGTCATGTGAAATCCATAGATTAGGGCCTAATGAATTTATTTCAATTGACTGATTTCCTTACATGAACTGTAACTCAGTGAAATCTTTGAAATTGTTGCGTGTTGCGTTTTTTAAAATATTTTTGTTCAGTGTAGGTTTAGAATGAAAGTATAATTACAAAAACGGAGGCAACAGTCGGAGGCAACACTTAAATATATGTATAATTTGCTTATGCTGTATACCATAGAATTAACAGTTTTCTCAACAAACTGAATTGTAAACAGTACATGATTTATTTGTATTTTTATAATAACTAGCATGTCACAACACTCAAAAATGCAAATATGCACAACATGCAAAAATAGCATGAATCGAGAAAGGCACTGAACATAACAGCATCTTTTGTGATTAAGTCAATGACTCAATATAGTTTCTAAGTAGAAGTGTAATTCCAAACCCCAGGCTACATGTTCAATCTCTTGTCTATTTAGAATCAAAGATCAAGAGTGTCTATTTAAAGGAAGTACTTCCCCTTCATATCTACAGTATTAAGGCTGTAGGGAAGGATTATCATTTCTATTTTGTATTTATCTTTGAATGTTAATGTTCATTCCCTATTTATTATCTATGATCAGGAAATACTATTTAACGGAAATACTCCACTCCCTATCTGTCATAGTGCCCCTCTGCATCTCCATATCTACAGTATTATATTATGGCTGTAGAGGAGGCTCATTTGAGACTAATCTAAGATGACATGTTCCACTGGAACGCAGAGTAGAAAGAACAGCAACCTGGAAGATGTTACAGTGCTAATGATATGCGGCCATCTTGGTGAAGTGCACAGGCAATTTGCTGTAAATGTATTAGTGGTCTCCGTGATATCGGTATCACCCAACCCATTATATCATTATTTAGGGTATGGGCTTATTGATGTTCTAATGAAGATTATTTGGTGTCGTATCGCATTTCTGTGTTGAGATGTTGCTGTCCAAATACCTCACAATGGTATTATCATTGATAAACACGGAATAAAAAATAATTGCAATGTTCAAGACGAGTCAAGTTCCGCTGTTCACACTGATAATCCCAGAGAAGCACAAGATGAGCCATCTTTTAGGTATCTACTTCAAATGTACGTCCAATACCATTGTCTTCGATTCCTATAGATGCCTTTTTTTAAATCTCTTTCTCAAAATGGACACTGATGAAGCAATAGTAATTCAAATGGCCTCGGGATACAGACACTTAACTCCCTCTCACTTACTTAATGCACTCCGGAAATCTAAAGCGCTTTCTTTGAGAGAAACTTTCCGTTGAGAGTCAACAGCGCTGTTGTGTTCGACAAGGCCTCTGAAAGGCTATGTAAATCCTTGCTCTATATCCCCCACGTTCAAGTCAAGTACTTCTGGCCCCCGAAAAGCTGAAAAGAGACTGCGTTCTGAGTTGTTTGCTGTTGCGGCTGAATGCTTGGTTAGACGCCCTGAAGCCAGTCTGTGCAGCCTCTCGCTGTAGCCTAAAAACGACGGTGTTGCTTGCCGTGTTCCCACTACCAGTGTTATTGATGTGTTTTCCTTTGAAATCCTGTGTTCCCGGGAATCTTCAAAGGGTCTTTAATGGGTTTTAATGTGACGTTGGAATTAGACGCCTCACTGTTGCGGCGGTGGCAGGTTTAGGTGTAACTAACCCAGTGGTGCTCCACGAAGTGTCTCTTCCCCCAGTGTTGAATTATTCAGCGTCGCTCTATTTTCACAGTTTGAGAATGCCAGCGGGGTGTTCTTAGTGGAAGACGAATAGAGATGGAGAATTGTGTGTGGGTGTGCCTCACTGCCTGCATATGTGCCTATGAGGTGGCCTTCTTCAACCAAGTAGTACACCACTAAGTCCCTGTCTGGCGACACTAGGCTGCATACTAATTGAAAAACCATGAAGCCCCAGCAAATACAAAGAAAGTGCACGTGTGGATTGGAGGAGGCTACGTGTCCAGAACCAGTCCGAATCTAGTCTACCTCCTGTCTGTTCATCTGTTTTTCCTTTCTCCTTTCTTTCTTTCTTTCGTTCTTCAATCTGAAATGTGTGTTGAGTGCCTTTAACATCTGGCCCCGGGCCCCCAGAGTCCTCTTCAGCACTGAAGCCCCTCTCAAATCCCGTAGACTGTCGTCTCTCCTATCAGCATGACAGGGCCTCTTTCTCTCTTTCTCTCTCTCTGCGGGTTCATCTCAATAGTCTAAGCTGGCTCATCTCCGCTCTTCCATCTGCACGGATGTGGAAGAACCTGACAGAGGAAATGACATGACACTCATACACAATCCATGTCTCAATTGTCTCAAGGCTTAAAAATCCTTATTTAACCTGTCTCCTCCCCCTCCTTTACACTGATTGAAGTGGATTTAACATCAGGGTAACATCAGGGATCATAGCTTTCATCTGTTCAGTCTATGTCATGGAAAGAGCAGGTGTTCCTAATGTTTTGTCCACTCAGTGACAGTTTCCAGATCACTGCAGATGAAAGAAGATAGAGGAGAGGAAACTATTGAGATACACACTTGCTCTAGGACTTTACTAGCCACAGCCCCACAGACCTCTCTCACCTGCCCACCCTTCTGAGAATATTACCAGCTGGACAGTGTTTCCTCTGCCATTGTATAGGCAGGGCGGGCTCCCCTGCTGGATCTCTTGCCCCCCACCTAAAGGATTGGACTGTTGGTGTCAGAGGATGTTGCCTCAGAGGCCTTTGCATGTGGCCTGGAGAAATTAACTGGGGATAAGACTGCAGCTGGGTGATGCTGAGGTTAGTCAAAGGTGTCACACTAAATAGGAAGCAACTTCATTTGGACGTTGTAGTAGGTGCATTCATTTTGTTCCCTTGCCGTTGTACCCGCCAAACTCTACCCCGGGAACAGTATATTCAGGTGTTGACGCCATGCCAATTGAAGATGACATCAAGTCAATTCAAGGCGGACAACCAAGGACTTCATCACTTTCTTGCTGTCCCTTTTGGCGCTGACGTCCCGCTTAGAAATGGCTTCCCCTGTTTCCTGTTTGTTGTGTAGAAAATAATTAGTTTAAAATCTAGTCCCTATGGAATCGGGAGTGGAGAATGGGTAATCCTCCTCACCCAGAGAGAGCTAGTTTTTCTGCAGAGAAAGAAAAGAAGTGAGGAGTGCCTACTGACGTGAGGAGTGACTACTGACGTGAGGAGTGACTACTGACGTGAGGAGTGACTACTGACGTGAGGAGTCCCTACTGACGTGAGGAGTGCCTACTGACGTGAGGAGTGACTACTGACGTGAGGAGTGACTACTGACGTGAGGAGTGCCTACTGACGTGAGGAGTGCCTACTGACGTGAGGAGTGCCTACTGACGTGAGGAGTGCCTACTGACGTGAGGAGTGCCTACTGACGTGAGGAGTGACTACTGACGTGAGGAGTGACTTCTAAATATCAGATGGGAGTCTTAAGAGACATTCCAATAATAATAACAATAATATAGTCTGTCAATGACCTACTCTTTGAGAAACACACGCATACATTTATATCCACAGATTTACACACACAGATGCTTTAAACAACATACTGAAACCATAGTCATACATTTTCACTACACATCAAATAGGCTAGTGGCCAATCCTCAAAAAGGCCTTTAGTTTTTGATAGCTGTAGTTTTTGCCTTTAGTTTTTGATAGCTGTAGTTTTTGCATTTTGTTTTTGATAGCTGTAGTTTTTGCCTTTAGTTTTTGATAGCTGTAGTTTTTGCCTTTAGTTTTTGATAGCTGTAGTTTTTGCCTTTAGTTTTTGATAGCTGTAGTTTTTGCATTTAGTTTTTGATAACAAACACAACAATTTTACATCTTTAATGTCTCCCATTTTGTGAAATGGATGGTTGTGGGAAAATATTTTACTGCAAAAGTGGTTAAATTGACAGATATTGTGACCACCCCCTAAACTCAAAACATGCAGTATAATGTCTGGCTGGACGGGGATGGGCCACATAAGATCATGTAACCTAATATTGCAAGCTCTAATATAGCAAAAATTGGAATACAAGTAGTCCGTTGTCTGTCCTACATACACAAACAAACAGCATTAGGAGATCTTAATGCTTCTTGGTATTATAGACCTGTAAACACAGAGATGGAATAGGTGGAAATATCAACTACAAATTATTTATGATGAATGTAAGCTTTACTTTTAGGTCGCTGATAAATAGACAACTTTCCAAGTCAAACGTGCTGACATTCAGTGCTTGTTGGTCCTGCTAGACAAAAATACACATAGTTACATGTTTTTTGATGATGTAGTTATTGTAATCTAATGGGCTTGAAGGAAAACAAGTGGGCTGAAACAATGAAAACTGTCATTTATTTTCAGTCAAAAGGTCCTCTATAGATGTTATGTTAAGCTTCTTGAAATTACGTTAGGGGACCCCCTAGATTTGACTGCCACGATAACGTTAAATGGTGGTTTAATCAGCTGTATTTACATGTTTTAAATGAGACATCTTTCAAATTTGTGTACTCTACTTATGACCTGTACGCAATAAAAATGTTGTCCAATACAGCTATGTTGGGTATCCAGTAGGCCTGCCATAATGACACTCAAACACCATCGTCTGGATATAGAAAAGGCAGCTGACTGCTTGGTACCAACTGTGTTATAACCTGTACCTCCAGGATTGGGCTCTTAAGTCACCTCCTTATTATTAAGAAGTAAGCTTTGATTCATTGCTAGTCCGAAAAGGCTGCCTGAATCCAACATGACCTTCCCGGTGGCTCGCTGCATTTGTGATGCGCATTGGGACGTTGTCGTGCACTCTTATGCTGTTTGGGTTGAGCTGTCTGCCCTGTCCTCGATAGGCCCATGCCACCATCAGTCCTCCCCTCTGGCAGTTACTAGAGACAGAGACATGTCAGGAGGCCATTCACCAGCCAAGATGCCATCTGGATAGTGCTGCTGTGCATTGCCCTTATATGTACCTATTTTGTTACCACCAATGGCTGGCCAGCCCATGTGACACCTGAAGAATGAGCTCTCATGCTGGGGTGACTCATGCATTGATCTGGGAAACTGTGCACTAATCCCAACACCTCTATAAGGACATAATGGCATACTTGGCAAAGGAATTATTTTCAAATATATATGTGACTGGGGCTGTGCTCATAACCAACGCCTCACAACCAACGCTTCATAGTCTATGACCTACACTCTAAGTAACCTCTAGGAAACCTGAGGTCACCCTCAGGTTCTGTCACTCTACTCATGTCCTGCTGATCCTGCCCCCAGACCCTAATCACAACCAACTACCCAGAGTAAATATTGGCCAAATAATCATCCTACATGACTTCCAAATGAATATAAAGGAAAATGTAGGACTTTACCTGCAGGACTTTTTGCCACATTCAACATAACAAACTCTGGTCACACTTTATTTGGATAGTCCCATCTGCTCTACAGATGGTCATACTATCTGCAACTGCATGCTAAGGTTAGGGTTAGGTTCAGAATAAGGTTAAGGTTAGAGCTAGGGTTAGTAGATGGTTAGTTTAAATGTTTCTGATTAGTCTGTAGAGCATCTACAGATGGACTAACCAAATAAACTGTTACCAACACTCCAACCACATGTCAGTTAGGTGTTGGAAAGATCTAAGGGAAGGTCTGTTTCTGACAGCTCTTTCACAGACTCTCTCTTTAACAAGTGGACAACCAACCATTCCACTACTGGAGTAGATTAAGATGTTACTGGGATCCCCATTAACCGACACCAATGACTACAGCTAGTTTTCCTGGGGTCCGACACATTTTTTATTTTATTTTTTTTATTTCACCTTTATTTAACCAGGGAGGCTAGTTGAGAACATGTTCTAATTTACAATTGCGACCTGGCCAAGATAAAGCAAAGCAGTTCGACATATACAACAACACAGAGTTACACATGGAGTTAAACAAACATACAGTCAATAATACAGTAGAAAAGTAAGTATATATACAATGTGAGCAAATGAGGTGAGATAAGGGAGGTAAAGGCCACGGAAGGTGAGTTGTATGGCATTGAAGCTCATCTGGAGGGTTGTTAACACAGTGTCCAAAGAAGGGCCAGAAGTATACAGAATGGTGTCGTCTGCGTAGAGGTGGATCAGAGACTCACCAGCAGCAAGAGCGACATCATTGATGTATACAGAGAAGAGAGTCGGTCCAAGAATTGAGCCATGTGGCACCCCAACAGAGACTGCCAGAGGCCCGGACAACAGGCCTTCCAATTTTACACACTGAACTCTATCAGACAAGTAGTTGGTGAACCAGGCGAGGTAATCATTTGAGAAACCAAGGCTATCGAGTCTGCAGATGAGGATGTGGTGATTGACAGAGTCGAACGCCTTGGCCAGGTCAATGAATACGGCTGCACCGTATTGTTTCTTATCGATGGCGGTTAAGATATCGTTTAGGACCTTGAGCATGGCTGAGGTGCACCCATGACCAGCTCTGAAACCAGATTGCATAGCGGAGAAGGTATGGTGGGATTCGAAATGGTCGGTAATCTGTTTGATGACTTGGCTTTCGAAGACCTTGGAAAGGCAGGGTAGAATAGATATTGGTCTGTAGCAGTTTGGGACAAGAGTGTGTGTCCCCCTTTGAAGAGGGGGATGACCGCAGCTGCTTTCCAATCTTTGGGAATCTCAGACGACACAAAAGAGAGGTTGAACAGGCTAGTAATAGGGGTTGCAACAATTTTGGCAAATAATTTTAGAAAGAAAGGGTCCAGATTGCCCGGCTGATTTGTAGGGGGCCAGATTTTGCAGATCTTTCAGAACATCAGCTGACTGGATTTGGGAGAAGGAGAAATGGGGAAGGCTTGGGCGAGTTGCTGTGGGGGGTGCAGTGCTGTTGACCGGGGTAGGGGTAGCCAGGTGGAAAGCATGGCCATCCATAGAAAAATGCTTATTGAAATTCTCAATTATAGTGGTTTATCGGTGGTGACAGTGTTTCCTATCCTCAGTGCAGTGGGCAGCTGGGAGGAGGTGTTCTTATTCTCCATGGACTTTACAGTGTCCCAGAACCTTTTTGAGTTTGTGTTGCAGGAAGCAAATTTCTGCTTGAAAAAGCTAGCCTTGGCTTTTCTACCTGCCTGTGTATATTGGTTTCTAGCTTCCCTGAAAAGTTGCATATCACGGGGGCTGTTCGATGCTAATGCAGAACGCCATAGGATGTTTTTGTGTTGGTTAAGGAGAGTCAGGTCTGGAGAGAACCAAGGGCTATATATGTTCCTGGTTCTAAATTTCTTGAATGGGGCATTCTTATTTAAGATGGTGAGGAAGGCATTTAAAAAAAAAAAACAGGCATCCTCTACTGATGGGATGAGGTCAATATCCTTCCAGGATACCCCGGCCAGGTTGATTAAAAAGGCCTGCTCGCTGAAGTGTTTCAGGGAGCGTTTGACAGTGATGAGTGGAGGTCGCTTGATCGCTGACCCACTACGGATGCAGGCAATGAGGCAGTGATCGCTGAGATCTTGGTTGAAAACAGCAGAGGTGTATTTAGAGGGCAAGTTGGTTAGGATAATATCTATGAGGGTGCCCATGTTTACGGCTTTGGGGTGGTACCTGGTAGGTTCATTGATAATTTGTGTGAGATTGAGGACATCAAGCTTAGATTGTAGGATGGCTGGGGTGTTAAGCATGTTCCAGTTTAGGTTGCCTAGCAGCACGAGCTCTGAAGAATAGATGGGGGGCAATCAGTTCACATATGGTGTCCAGAGCACAGCTGGGGGCAGAGGGTGGTCTATAGCAGGCAGCAACGGTGAGAGACTTGTTTTTAGAGAGGTGGATTTTTAAAAGTAGAAGTTCAAATTGTTTGGGTACAGACCTGGATAGCAGGACAGAACTCTGCAGGCTATATTTGCAGTAGATTACAACCCCGCCCCTTTGGCCGTTCTATCTTGTCTGAAAATGTTGTAGTTAGGGATTAATTTTTGGTGGTCTTCCTAAGCCAGGATTCAGACACGGATGGAACATCCGGGTTGGCAGAGTGTGCTAAAGCAGTGAATAAAACAAACTTAGGGAGAAAGCTTCTAATGTTAACATGATGTTAACATAACATTATGTTAACATTAGTAGTTAACATAATGAAAAAGACAATACAGAAAAAAATACTTCACAATTTACATTTTAAAAACAGTAACAAAGACATTAGACATATAGTTATTTTTTTGAACCTTTATTTAACTAGGCAAGTCAGTTAAGAACAAATTCTTATTTACAATGACGGTCTAGGAACAGTGGGTTAACTGCTTTGTTCAGGGGCAGAACGACAGATTTTTACCTTGTTAGCTAGGGGATTCGATCTAGCAACCTTTCAGTTACTAGTCCAACACTCTAACCACTAGGCTACCTGCCGCCCCTATACAGGCATTACTGTTATACATTCAGGCTGAGATAACATTCCAGTTTGTTAATGGGTCTCGTTGGCATTGAAGCGGCATCTGCCTGAATCCAACTGTTGTAGAAATGGAAACTGATCACCTCGCAGCCCTGAATATCCTGCCAGCCATACAGGAAGGATACTGGCCTTGTCGCTGCAGCTTGCCCAGAGTCAGTTAGCTGTGCAAGCTGGTCAGGCCCCAGAACTACAACCACTACTGGCTACTTTGTCTACTCACCCTGTTAGGACACACTCATGTCCTGTAACCTCAAAGACGTTGAATCCACCAAAGACGTTGAATCCACCTATACGCTACTAGAGTGGCTGACTGTTGTATTACAGGTTGCTTTCCTGTTACTTGGTTATGCTACTATGTACTTGTGTTGTGAAAGACATGAACACCATCTAGTTGGCTTCAGCTTTTCATACACAGCGGAGGCATGACAGTGCCACTCACAGTTCTCATACCAAGAGACGTATGAAACCCTTCTAAAATATATCTATCAATTTACCCACTTTTGCAGTAAAATATTTGTACACAACCATCCATTTCATAAAGGGGATACATTAGAGGTGGGAAAAGATGGTTGTGTTTTGTTCTACCTCAGGTAGGGGTATCACAGCCTTGCCACTAGCCTAAAAAAAAGTCACATGGCCATAGAAGGGACACACATCTTCCAAGCTAATGCTAGCAGGATGCCACTGAGTCTCGACTTTCCCCCAGCCCTCTCTCCTAACCCCATGTTTACCTGCAGGATCTTATACTTTTCACCCATTTGAGCCACACGCCAAAGTGCTCGAGAGAGAGAGCAAAATGGTGACTTCTAGAGAGATAATGAAGCAGCACTACTTCAGCAAAGTGTCAGTCAACAGAGCTAAATCCTGAGCCGTATGACCAGCCTGCTACGCCTCAGTAATAAGGCTAAAGCCTTGGCCAGTATTAGTATTGACTGGCCGCGCGTAAAGCGGGCAGGTAGGTAATTACCAGGTTATTGGCTCATGCAGCCACCCTCTAATGCTGTCGGGGCATGCACACGGCTGCCCAGTTTAATCACTGTGGAAACAGGGGGAGATGGGTGATTAAAAAGGGAGGGGGGTCTATCAGTAGTCAGGACTCGGCCTCGCACCAATGGGCTCCAGGGGCCTGCAACACCATAATGACCTCATAGGAGAGCGGAATGGAACAAGGCCTCTCCCCTTGGCAGCAAGAGAGATGGGAAGATAAGCAGGAGATGGAGAAAGAGGGGTGACAGAGTGAGATTAGAAAAGAATGAGAGAAAGAGAGAGAGAGGGAAGATTGGTGGTAAGTGGACAAAGGAGAGGAGTGTGAACGGAGTGTGAACGATTTGGGGGGAAGGCGAAGAAAACATTTGGGCGACAGACAAAAAATAGAGAAGAAGAAAGAGAGAGAGATTCTGGAAGTGAGACGGGTTAGAAGGAAAATACTCCTAATTCTCCCTCTTCGCTCCTCTGTATCACTGCAGTGCTCCGCTCCCGCCCTCCCTGCATTGGGACTTTGGCTGAAGTGCCTTTGGTTCTGGTCCAGATATGGCCGGGGCGGTGGAGTGTGTGTGCCTGCGCGGATGGCAGGTGAATGGGAGGATATGTCATCGTAATGGCTCTGTGTAATGTGGTGTCACGCCGTGTGAGGAACAGGCACCATTGTAAAAGGGTGCCTATGCAAGCGTTATTCAGAGGCTTCCACAGCACAGCAGCAGCAGCACAGCACAGCACAGCACAGCACCGGCCCCGGTCACTCTCCTTCCTCCTCTTTGCCATTTTCAATCTTTCTCATTTCACCTCGTGCTGTTTAATTTCCCTTTTCATTCTCTCATTCTCCTCTGTCTCTTTTGTCATGGTTATATTTAACGTTTTCTCTTTCCTTTTCTGAAGCTGTCCTCTATTTACCCCCCCACCCCCTTTCTCGCTCTCTCTCGGTTCTCTTCCCACTCTTTCTCTTTAACTTCCCCTTCGTGTAGCTGTTGCCTCCTACTGTGCATATCTTAACGTCAACATTGTTTGTTCTACTACTCTTAATCTCGGGTTTTTCTTTCATCTTTTCAACCAAAGGCGGCCGACCTATAGTCTTTATGTTGTTAGTTGGAGAACTGGTTGATTTTTAAACTAGCACTTGAGAATCTATTGAGTTTAGTGTTACCTAATTGTTTGAGAAACACTACTCTGTCCATCTATCTCACTCAATGTTGTGAACATAAGAAAACATGGCCTCACTTATCTTTTTAGAGAACACTGTAAAAACGGACGTCACACCGGCTGAGGGGCTTGTCAAAATATTGTGGTATGGATATCTCTTGCGATATGGATATTGGAATGTGATTTCAATTAATTGTGCCGCCTTAATCCGTGTGACTTAATTTACTATACAGTAATTGTAAATCAACATGTTCTCAGTGATTCAAGGAATATTTTGTGCATACTGCCATCAAGTGGCATTGTTATGAATTACATCCTAACTAATACTGTGCTGCCTCCAAGTGTCTGTTTTTAAATGTATGTAAAGTATTTTGTATGTAATGTCTTTTTCTTTATGTGTCGGACCCCAGTAAGACTAGCTGTCAACATTGGCGTTGCCTAATGGGGATCCTAATCAAATCCAAAATCAGTCATGGCTGGTCTCCTACACAAAGAACATGTGTGTGTTATAACACTCGATCCATCTTGTGAGACGCTGTCCTGTTTCTGAAATACCCATCTTATGGCAAATTGTCATCATTATTGCTATCCCATTAGAACAGCGCAGTCAGCATTTGTGGCTGATAGATACTACCAGTATTGGGCCCATCCATCAACAGTGATGCAGAGTTGCTCCGCTGTGGGTGGGTGTGGGAGTGCGACTTTATCGCCTGCTGTGTGGTTGCTTGTGCGTGAATGTGAGTGTGAACTAGATGGTCTGTGTGTGTATGCAAGAGAAAGACACACACTCAAATACAACAGCGTGGTGTCTAGCAAAAACTCTGAGAGAGAGCAGAGAGCAGAGACACAAAGTCTCTGTGTCTCAATTCCAACCCCATCATATCTCATTCTACCAGGTGTGCTGGTGTAGTGAAGGCCCCCCCGGGGGGGGGGGGGGATCCTGCCGTGTCGTACACTATGATTCACTCGTAATGTTGACTGAGCAGAGCGCTAATTTGTAATGAGATCAGAACTCCCACTTGAAACCCACCTCCAGACTCCAGTTCTCCCCAATACAGCTCAGCCATTCATCAAGAAATGCTCATTTTTTCCCCTCTCTTGCATTAGTTCCCCCTCTTATCTTCTCTAGTCATACCAGGGGGCATGGCAGGGAATTGAGGTGTGATACTCTATTCTACTTTTGTTTTGTGCATCTGTTTGCTAAAGGGGATAAACTACTTTTAAAAAGTTAACAGTTCTTTTGTTTCTCAACGTGAGAAAGTGCAATTTTTTTCCACACCCAATCCACTCCAATTATACAAAACTCGCTAATGCGGTCAAGTCCCCTGGAATTTTCCTGAGAATCACGGAAACCCCAAAGGCCTAGAATTCCAAACTCTAAAAGTATTGAACCTTGACTACTCCACTGATACTAGACAGAGGTGGGCGCGATTGGACACGGAATGAGAGACGATAAGAAGAGTAGTTGTCATCCCCTGTGTACCCCTTCGAAGACCTGAAAGTCTGACCTTTTCACCTGCACCTGCCAAAACAAGGGGCTCCTCTTTCCCCCCATCTGTTACCTGGCACAAAATGGCCGCCTTGTTGCGTCACTGTCTCTCTTTTCCAGCCAGGGGTGTAAACTAAGTAGCAGTTGGCTCTATTGTTGATTGAATTGAACTTGGCATTACTGTGCCCACTGTCTCTGTTTTAAAGGTTGTGTTATGACCCGGCAAATGTAGATAAGAGTATAGGGATCACTCTGAATCATTATCAGACCCTGTCTCCAGCTCTCTAACCCAAATCCTATTACCAAGGTCTGTCTGTTTTGCCAAGGCAGTGACCCTTGGCTGTTTCTCTAGTCAGATTGAATCTTAATGTCGTTATGACATAAGTACAGGCCAGACAGTGGAGTTTAATGGGAAGAATAGCGAACAGTTTGTTCATCTGGCGTGTAAAGGAGAACAGGGTTGTGTAGGCGGGGGCTATGGATGTTGGGGTCAGGGTTGGTCAACAACAATACACACACACACACACACACACACACTGCCCCCCGGAGTTGGAATGTATTTACTGTTGTCTCGGTGTCTGTGAATGTCTGGCTGCCGCTGCAGAGCAGTAGAATACCACACCAAGGTCAGGCCTCTTGCCATTGCATGACAGGTATTTGTGATTACACAGATGCAGAGGAATGTTCCGCCCCTGTTTTCTCTCTCGCTCTCCCCATCTTTTATCCTCTGGAGATGATTGTTTCAAGATGTGCGTCACTCCAGGTCTCTGGTCTGGACCCCGTAGCCCCTGAGGTCTGGAATTTTTGCTATCTGGTTAAGCGCCAACAATAATTTCCCCAATATATCAAAACTGAAGTCAATGTCAACATTCACTGCAGTGATTTGTGATGACACGAAGCACCCCTGATTCTTCAGACTGCCTCCCCCCCATTTGAGTACATTTATACGTTTCACAGGTGTGCTCGTCATAATTCACTTCAGTTTTTGACAAAACTTCCAAGTGGTCGGTAGAATGTGCATGGAAATCTTTATATGGTCACTGTTGATCCTTGAAGGCTTCCGTAGTTCATCTCATGTTGAGGAGACCATAGCGAAACCAGATTTGATCCTGCTGACTTAGTCAGTCGTCGCTCATTCGTGTTTCTTGAAATACCACTGTGTTGATTTAGTTTTCAGTCACTGTGATTTGATCTGTTGTGTTTTGCAGGAAGTTCTACTACATCACCCTGCTGAGGGACCCTGTGTCACGCTACCTGAGCGAGTGGCGCCATGTGCAGCGCGGTGCCACCTGGAAGACGTCCCTCCACATGTGCGACGGGCGCACGCCCACGCCCGAGGAGCTGCCGCCCTGCTATGAGGGTACAGACTGGTCCGGCTGCACCCTGCAGCAGTTCATGGACTGCCCCTACAACCTGGCCAACAACCGACAGGTGCGCATGCTCGCCGACCTCAGCCTGGTGGGCTGCTACAACCTCTCCACCGTGCCCGATAAGCGGCGCTCGCAACTTCTCCTCGAGTCAGCCAAGAAGAACCTGCGCGACATGGCCTTCTTCGGTCTGACTGAGTATCAGCGCAAGACGCAGTTCCTGTTTGAGCGCACCTTCCGACTGCGATTCATCCGCCCCTTTGTGCAGTACAACAGCACGCGGGCGGCTGGCGTGGACCTGGACAATGACACGGTGGCGCGCATCGAGGAGCTCAACGACCTGGACATGCAGCTGTATGACTACGCTCGCGACCTCTTCCAGCAGCGCTATCAGTACACTCGGCAGCTGGAGAGACGCGCGCACCGCTTGGCACTTCGGGGTCGCGGTCTCGACCCCCGGGATTTTCTCAGAGATGAGGGCGGTATGGGGGGCGAAGGGACAGCCAGGCTGCCCACAGAGGACTACATGAACCACATCATCAACAGGTGGTAGCCCCCACCCACCTAGACACCCACTTTCCTGACCTCCCCATTGTCTTTCATGGTGAGGTTGCATCAGAGTGATTGTTTAGGAACATTGAAATTTGGCACTTGTGGTCTGGGAAGGAGACTGTTGCAGAGGATTGGGTGACTTACCTATGGACTTTGTATGAGCCAAGCTGTGGGTTGCGGACCAGATGATATCCCTTCTAGCTCCTGGATGACATAAACGTTTTGGTTTTCTTAGACTATGAGGAGAGGTCAGATATTTGTGATTTGAAGCCCATGATAAACCTGAGTCACCCTCTGGAGTTCTAGAAGCAGCAACTGTCTCTACACTCCTCAGATTTTCCTTTACAAAGTAAACAAACTTGTTTTACTTGCCGTTCTATGTCTTAGCCCACAAGAATAACCTATGTGCTTAATAAGTTGTTTGAGGAGTTTCAAAGCAGTGAGATGAGAAATGACCTGTACTTTGGGCCAAAAGCATTTCAATAGTGTCTAAGCGAAGGACATTTCCGACAAGCTATCTTTTTATTTATTCAATTGCTTCTGATCATTTGAAATAGATATTTTTCCAATGTGAGAGACTATTTGGCCCACCTTGATATACAGTATGGCACTTGCAAGTGATATAAAGTCATGATTGTCATAACATACCCATCAATTTGCTGAAAGTTTACTAACATGTATCAAAGTTTAGAGATATATCTTAATATAAATGACGGATAAACAGATTTTTTTTTTACACTTGTATGTTTTTACCATTTTGTCTGAATGTCTATGAAGAGGCCAGTCTCTTTGGTTCCGATGTATTTTAATTCACCCGTTGGATTGTGATCTGTACACTAAAGGAGATGTACATGAATGAGAAGGTAAATGATTGACATGAAGGTTTGTTATGCGATTGTCTAGGAACATTTTCGACCACAGAATCTAGATACAACAATGGATGCTCACCAGGAGACGGACTGGGGGTCTCATACTGAAGGGAGACACTAAAAACAGGAAACACTGTCGTTCTTATTACTTGTACAAAGTTGTGTGTGTGTGTGTGTGTGTGTGTGTGTGTGCGCGCGCGCTTTTGTTTCTGTGCTGTCCCTTCTCTGTTTGGGATCAAGTGTGTCATTTAAAACCAGAATACAATGAACATGTGTAATGGATGGATTATTAGTCAAGGTTGCCATGCTCCCCAAGATGTGTTTTATTTTTAATAATGCATATTTAAATGTCTAAAAGTGCAACAGGTAAAATATTAAAGTTGAAGATTGGACAGCCTCTTTCCAACCACACTCTTTTTTTGTTAATAATCTTTTTTTAAAACATTTCTAAATAGAATGATCCCCTGGAGAACGGTGTGTTTAATTAAAATTCAAACACAATGGGTATGGACATGATATAACCATTATCATTAAATACTGTTGTATATGGAACCTCCATATTTATCCTATTTATAATTCTCCTCACAAAGTCTCCAATCCAACAGCAAATACTGTGACCCCACAGGCATGGCCAGTACTAAAAACATCTGAATGTTTTGGGAGTGTTAAGATGTTAAGGGATTATTATTATTATTAAGGAAATGTGGACCAGTGTGTGCAGATCCTGCAAATCACTCATAGTCTTGTCATCAATAGCAGAATGTTTGTTTGAGTGACTTCTACTTATGTCCCAGGGCTCATAAGCAACCATTTCATGGTAAAGTCTACACCAGTTGTATTCAGTGCATGTGACAAAATAACATTTGATTTGATTTGACAGTCTCCAGAGCAGAGGTCAAACAATGGGTTCCAGAAGATTTCGCTGATGCAAATAATTTTTTATCTTATTTGGGAAAGGTGTGTGTGTGTGGACATGTTTAACTATACTTGTGGGGACTAGAAGTCCCCACAAGAATAGTAAATAAACAACATTTTGGCCAACTAGTGACATTTTGTTTGTCCCCACAAGAAAAATTGATATTTCTAGGTAGTTAAGGTTCAAATTAGGGGTTAAAGGTTACTGTTACGAGTTACGGTTAAGATTAGGGTGAAGTTTAGGGTTAGGGAAAATAAGATTTTAAAAGGTAATCAATTGTGTGTCCCCACAAGGTTAGTTAAACAAGATTGTGAGTGAGAATTGAGTGATGTAGGGCATTTGTAAACAGTCTCCAGTCTGGTCTGGTCTGGTTTTACCCATATTGTATTATTGCTGTGAGTATTTCTGTTCTTCATGCAGATTGAATCTTCTATTCAACAATAATAAATAAAAAAAAGATATTCCTTTGTATTTCAGTCTCTGCTCCTATTCCTTGTACTCAGAGTGGACCGGGCAGCATCATTTGTACTCAGAGTGGACCGGGCAGAATCCTAAAAACAGCTCTGAGATAACCTCTCTTGGAGCGAGCTACAGCATGTTGCCAAGGACTCAAAGACATGGGAGCACATTGTGGTCATGTCCCATAGGGGATGAAGAGGGTAGAGTAAGTAAGTATTGGTTGTTTCAGTTCACACACAAATTACTTCATCAATGACCCACAATGAAAAGGATGAGGCTGCTAATACATATCATGGTAGCATCTCTATGAAATGTTTTCATAAGTAACATAGCCCATTTCATTTGATCAACACAGAAGTAATTCCCTTTATGAATAATGTCCAGCCACATTGTGGCCAGATGGAGAAAAACAATCAGATAAAACATCTTCCAAGTAAGAGACATAGCAGACAATCACTCTGGCCTTTTACCATTTTGTCAGGCAGACTCATTGCCAAGGTAAGTTGACGCTTAGGCTTAAATTAATAATCCGCAGATTAATGAGTTGCTTTGGGTTGAGAACAGGGACTTATTCTCAACCCAGTGTCGTCTGCACAAAGTCAGGAAACGGAAATCAGGAAACGTTTTGAGATTGTGTACAGTTGTGTAGGGTTTGAACAAGCGGCAGTGGAAACGGAGAGGGTTTGTGGACTATCATGCCCTCCCTGTCCCTGCAGAGCCAGGCAAACAAATGGCAACAGCTGGCCAGGTTTAACCCGGGGGGAAATCTGCTCGAGTTGAGCTCCACATGAGGCATAGCTGAGGGCATACCGAGGTCACATTCAATCACCCATTATGTATAATTATTCTCTCCAGAAAAACATTGCATTAACAATGTATAAAAGCACTGCCACAAAACACACGACAGCACCACAGCTGTTCTCTTGGAATGCTGGTACTGTGTTCATGTTTTAACTTATCAGAACATACAGTAGAGCAAACCGCTTGATGGGAAATTGGGTCATTTATAGGTGAAGTTAGTCATAAACGCTTTAGTATTTTCTAGTGTAAGCATGATTTTGATAAACAATGTAAACCTACATTTGTTGTCATATGTAGTGCTTGTGAATGCTATGCGGAGAGAACATCAACATAAAGATGGACGCAGTACAGGGAAACAGTGCCACTGGCTGCCCCACTACGTTATTGTTTTTGTAGCAGAGCTGAGGAGCGTTGCGCTGCTCGCCCAGCGAAACAAAATAAGAAATACATGATTGTGCTCTTCTATTGCTCGTGCAATGATGTCTGTGGTGGAGAACTCTGTTTATTGTTTGCAGTAACATCTTAGTTGGTGTAATATTGCAAACTGACATGTCTGTTTCACCATTAAAGATTCCATCTTTAAGGGTTCTGTTGTTTTTTTCTTCAATTTGACTGTTGAAACATTACTTGAATTTGTTTCCCACTTACCTACCTTTCAGTTCCATTTTTACAGTTTTCTTTCAAATGTGTGTGTCTCAATTTCCCACTGTGTTTAAAAGGAACATGTGTCCACAAACACAACTAGGTGCACTTGTTACTATATCTGACCTCAACCCCAGACATCCTGAATGAACTGAATAACTAGTCTTTATACTGATATAGATACATGTTGTTTCATGTATGAATCACAATGAATAAGTCAGCTCAACAGGTGGCTGTGTCTGGAGAGAACTCCAACTGGTGGCTGTGTCTGGAGAGAACTCCAACTGGTGGCTGTGTCTGGAGAGAACTCCAACTGGTGGCTGTGTCTGGAGAGAACTCCAACTGGTGGCTGTGTCTGGAGAGAACTCCAACTGGTGGCTGTGTCTGGAGAGACCTCCAACTGGTGGCTGTGTCTGGAGAGACCTCCAACTGGTGGCTGTGTCTGGAGAGAACTCCAACTGGTGGCTGTGTCTGGAGAGAACTCCAACTGGTGGCTGTGTCTGGAGAGAACTCCAAAGAAAGATATCATCAAAACACTGCATTGAAAAAAATCTGTGGATTTGGCAGAGAAAGAGAGAGGCTGAGGATATAGCAGGAAGATAACCCATGTAGTATTGTGCATTTTTCGGTTTGCTCCAGAAATGCCATTTTCCTTATACTTCTCATCACATTCAAATGGTGTTAGTGGGGACAGAATTGAATTAGCAGAGGTATTAGTGTATGTGAGATAAAACAGGTTTACTTCGTAGAAAGCTATATATGCCAAAAGATCAAAAGGGGGAGGCATGTAGCCCAGAGGTTTGAGTGTTGGGCCAGTAACCGAAAGGTTGCTGGATCGAATTCCCAAGTTGACAAGGTACAAATCTGTCGTTCTGCCCCTGAACAAGGCAGTTAACCCATTGCTCCCCAGTAGGCTGTCATTGTAAATAATAACTTATTCGTAACTGACTTGTCTAGTTAAATAAAAAAAAGACTGCCTCAAAACTAAGACTGCTTTTGTTATGGTCTCAATGATTCAGACTATTTGTGTATTTGGTCTCCCTTGATGAGTGATTCTAACTGTTACATTAATTGAATCAAACACAACAGCATTCCAACTCTGGGCGGTATTTATATCATTGAGCAAAGTATTTATTGACATAACAAAATCGTTTATGTGAGGTGACATAGGGTGACTGCACCAAAACTTTTCACTGAGCCTTGAGTGGATGTTGATTGAATAGTGAACTGTTTAACAAAGATTAGGCTCTGTCTCCATCTGCTGGCTATATGCTGCCTGTCAACAACAATTCCTGCTCATGTTAGCTGGACATGTCCCCATTTATTGTTTGAGTGAAAGATTAACTTAGAGAAAACATGTAATAAGCATGTATAAGCAGTATAAACATTTATAATAGCTTTATATTATATTATTTATCGATGCTGTACATTTTCAAGTCTTACAACATATACAATTGCATTATATAACCACATACAGTTGAAGTTGGAAGTTTACATACACCTTACATACATACACCTTAGCCAAATACATTTCACAATTCCTGACATTTAATCCTAGTAAAAATGTCCTGTCTTAGGTCAGTTAGGATCACCACTTTAGTTTAAGAATGTGAAATCTCAGAATAATAGTAGAGAGTGACTTATTTCAGATTTTATTTCTTTCATCACATTCCCAGTGGCTCAGAAGTTTACAAACACTCAATTAGTATTTGATAGCATTGCCTTTACATTGTTTAACTTGGGTCAAACGTGTTGTGTAGCCTTCCACAAGCTTCCCACAATAAGTTGGGTGGATTTTGGCCCATTCCTCCTGACAGAGCTGGTGTAACTGAGTCAGGTTAGTAGGCCTCCTTGCTTGCACACGCACATTTTCTATAGGATTGAGGTCAGGGCTTTGTGATGGCCACTCCAATACCTTGACTTTCTTGTCTTTAAGCCATTTTGCCACAAGTTTGGAAGTATGCATTATCCATTTGGAATGGAGGACCCATTTGCGACCAAGCGACCAGGCCTCTCTCATCTTTTTAAGTGGGAAAACTTGCACAATTGGTGGCTGACTATTGACAATTGATGCCCCACTGTACATTCACAGGTACACCTCCAAATGACTCAAATTATGTCAATTAGCCTATCAAAAGCTTCAAAAGCCATGACACAATTTTCTGGAATTTTCCAAGCTGTTTAAAGGCACAGTCAACTTAGTGTATGTAAACTTCTGACCCACGGGAATTGTGATACAGTGAATTATAAGTGAAATAATCTGTAAACAATTGTTGGAAAAATTAAATGTGTCATGCACAAAGTAGATGTCCTAACCGACTTGCCCAAACAATAGTTTGTTAACAAGAGACTTGTAGAGTGGTTGGAAAAACACGTTTTAGTGACTCCAACCTAAGTGTATGTAAACTTCTGATTTTAACTGTATGTACAATGCTACAGGAGTTTCCGTCAGCTGTTCAATTTTCTTAATTTGAAAATATCCCAGGTCTAGCCAGTGAACATGGCAAGCTCATCACCATCATCTTCCTCCTGTGTGCTTTCCCTCAAGGCATTCTCAAGTCTGATCCAGAACACCTCCTGGTCACGCTCGTCTGTGGGCCAAAACAAGTATGTTTTCCGACACACCATCTTTCATAACCAAGTGTAAGGAGAGAGACAGTAGAGTGTAAGGAGAGAGACAGTAGAGTGTAAGGAGAGAGACAGTAGAGTGTAAGGAGAGAGACAGTAGAGTGTAAGGAGAGAGACAGTGGAGTGTAAGGAGAGAGACTGTAGAGTGTAAGGAGAGAGACCGGGATCTCTTCGAGAAACACCATCAGAAGAACATCGCTCCCCTCACACAGAAGTCTGACTGGCCACCTGGAACTCCAGGGCCACCACTCACTGCGGAGAAAGTCACGGGTCACCACTCAGTGTGCATCTGGCATTGTAGATGGCTGTTTCAATGTTCTCTAGGATAGCCTTGCCCGGACGGGCGTCGAGGTGTTGCAAGCACAGTCGGAACAGAGCTGATCCTAATCCTAGTCCTTTCTAGATGGGCTACCAGCTCACTCACGGCTCATCTCTGGAGCTGTAGCAACCTTTCCCCGCTGCCTTATGCCTTCGAAGGCGAGGCCGCGGAAGGAGCAGGTAATAGATGGCACATTTCTGATTGTGCCAGATTAGGCACATGGTCACAGTCACCAAGTCCAGAAGGAAGGTGGCCAAGAAAAGGCTGTGGAAGAACTGGTCATAAGAGCATGCTTTGTCATCTAATTCCCGCATGTAGTGAGCTGTCCCCATATTGTCACAGTGGCGGTCATAGATATGGGCTATGTGCACAGTAGGATAATTTAAAGCTTTTGAACCAGGCATTTGGGCGGGTACTGTACAGTGGGTTGTCGCTGATATCAAGGAATAGCAACATAGGGAGGTTATCAAACAAAGATTTCTCCAAAACGTGTAAATGGTTGGACTGAATTAGTAAAACCTTCAAGGAATTCCCTGGAGGCAGTAAAATGTCGGGTAGAGGATCCAGGTCTGTTTTGTAAAAGGTCAGCATTTCCAGTGATTTAAGTGGATGAAGGACAGTACTAGATTGGTGTTACTGAAAGTGATGCCGGCCCCAAAATACCGTCTTAAGTTGACAAGGGGGACAAAGTTATTTGGATGGAAATTGCTCAAAATGGTGCTTCCTATGGATAAACATCTTACGCGCACTTACTCCGTGAAGAAACCCGGTCCAAAATGTTCAACTCCATCTCCTCCAGGGCCTTGGTAGCGTAACTCCACATACTCTAGGGCGGAGTGTTGTCTTTATCAAAATAAAGGCAGTTGTTATACAACACTGGCTGTTTCAGTTTCACAAGACCTTGTAAGATGGCAGGAGTTAATCTTTTGATATGCTTCCCAGGTCCAGGTAATCAAGATTTTCCAGGTCTTGGAAGGATCCTTCCTCAATGTATTTGATAATGAGGCCGAGGTCCAGCTTCACAAGTCTGCTGAGTTTGCTGAAAGGTTGATTGGTGATGTATCTAATGACACTGTATAGCATGTAAAAGTCTTCAAGGTTCTCTAGGTCACTGAAAGTGTTTTTTATTAATTTAATGATTTCATTTCGATAATGGACAAGCATCTAAGGTTCCTTAGAGGGAGGAGCCAGTGAGGGTTGAGTTCTTGAATCTTGCTTCTATCTAGATTTACATGCTGACCAGACAAGCAGGCGCGTGTGCGTCTGCCATCACACATTGTTGATTTTGTCCCTCCACACCAGATGCAATCAGGACACGCAGGTTGAAATATCAAAACAAACTGAACCAATTATATTAATTTAGGGACAGGTCGAAAAGCATTAAACATTTATGGCAATTTAGCTAGCTAGCATGCTGTTGCTAACTAATTTGTCCTGGGATATAAACATTGGGTTGTTATTTTACATGAAATGTACAAGGTCCTCTACTCCGACAATTAATCCACAGACAAAACGGTCAACCAGATTCGTTTCTTGTCAACTCTCCTTCTTCCTTCAGGCTTCTTTTTCTTCTTTGGACTTGATAAGGCGGTTGGCAACCAAATTTACGGTGCATTACTACAACCGACTGGAGTATGTGTAACGGATGTGAAATGGCTAACTAGTTAGCGGTGCGCGCTAAATAGCGTTTCAATCGGTGACGTCACTTGCTCTGAGACCTTGAAGTAGTAGTTCCCCTTGCTCTGCAAGGGCCGCGGCTTTTGTGGAGCGATGGGTAACGATGCTTCGTGGGTGACTGTTGTTGATGTGTGCAGAGGGTCCCTGGTTCGCGCCCGGGTTTGGGCAAGGGGACGGTCTAAAGTTATACTGTTACATTGATGCTGTTGACCCGGGTCACTGGTTGCTGAGGAAAAGGAGGAGGTCAAAAGGGGGGTGAGTGTCTAAAGTTATACTGTTACATATGGACCTCAGTTCATCTTTCAATCACCCTTGTGGGTATATACTCCTAAAAACCAATGAGGAGATGGCACGTGGGTAATCACTCCTAAAAACCAAGGAGAAGATTTGAGAGGCAGGACTTGCAGCGCTTAGAGCGTCACAAATAGAACCAAGTTCTATTTTAGCACCCGGCTACGCAGACGCTCACGAGCTGTGTTGGTGTATTGATTGAATAACATGTATGTATACTTTTATTTTGCAATGCTCGCACACGTACGACATGAGCGCTGTGGTCAGCATGTTAGGAACGTCTCATTTCTGAGGCCAGTAAACGTATCCATTTGAATGTTCAGCTAGTTATCATTAAGTTGTAAAGTTTAAAGACCCTCAAGGCTTTGGAAGGTGGTGTGAGAGATTTCCTTTAAACCACAGTTAACTAGATAAAGTATTTTAATTTTGCTCCCATCCTGCACGAGCTGAGATTCTCCCAAATCCCTAAGATTTGCTTTTTCGAAGACTACCACATTTGGTGTGGACAATTCAAACAGGAAAGAGACATTTGGAGGTAATTTGGATTTTCCAAGATTGATCTCCACTCTTGAAAGGTTGTCCGTTACATCTAGGAGGCCCCAAATAGTGAAATAAGATATTTCAAGCGAGAAAGAGAATGCAACCATTGAAAGAGTTTTCTTTGTCTCCATTTGAATTCCAGCCAGGAATTCTGTTTCTATCCCCATAAGGAGCAGGAGCTTCAATCTGTGGTTGTGAGCAAAAATGCCTGACTTTGGATGTAATCCAGAGTTGTTTGTTTATGTAGGCAAGAGCAGGAAAGCCACTGAAGTTCAAATGGTCAATGTTGTTGCCCAAAAGACTAAGCCAGGACAAAGAGATGGAGTTGTACACCCCATTCTGTACACTTTGTAGTTTATTCATAGAAATGTCAGCCGATTCAATGTTAGGAAGGAACTAAAAAAATGTATAGGACATTTTGTTAATTAGGTTTTTTTTGACAAATCGAGGACCGTTAACTGTTTCAGGTTGTGGAATACGTCAACCTTGATCACTGAGTTGTTTCTGGAGATGTTTCGAAAATAGAGAATGTGTAGTCCTTTGAATTCACCTCCACTTAGAGATGCGAGTTTGTTCTGGTCCCGGATTAGTACACCCAAATGACGGAACTTGAGAAATGTCTCAGGCGGACTGTTTTGAATTTTGTTCTTGGACAGATTGATCTTGGTGGCATTTTGGGGGATGGTCTGTAGAGCATCCGACAACATTCACAATGGTTTGACTCCTACACCAGATAGTGGTGGGGTCATTATAGTTGGCTGACACCCCTTACATCCATAACCCCAGCAGAACCTGATGTTGATGAGAAGCATGAATAAAATAAAGGATCTTGACATCTTCTCTTCACAGCCAATTTAACCTGAAGTAAAGCAGGCTTTTAAATCGGAAATACAGAAAAGTAACACGAGCTAGTAAACTGAAGAAAAAAAATCACCACAGCTGTGATGGAAATATAAATATTATAAATGCCAACAGATCTTTGGTCGTTTCACATGGTGGGATATTTTTGTGTCGGTAAAATGTATTATGCAATAAATGGTGGTGGAAACGAATTTAAGCGCAAATATTGATATAATAGCCATCATATCGAAAGTACATTTGGAGTCACGCGATGATATGGTTTGTGGTCCACCCATTACGACTCGAGAAACCATGCAGTTTATTAGGCTACAGATTATTATTATTATTATGATGATGATGATCTTCACAGGGGGGTGAACGTGCACAGTGATCTTGTTGCTACTTTCCAATAAATATGAAGGGTCTTTTTCTGGTGACATGTTGATTGGTGCTTGACTGCCATTTGACACATAAAAATATAATCCCATGTAGACTAGTCTACCTGCACAGCCTACCCCCACTGTATCTGCGAGCGCACATGACAAGACGAGAGTAGGCACATTTTCTATTAAACGCTAACCGTTTTTGTGACTAAACTATTAATGGAAACCCATTGAACATACATTTTGTGTGCTACGTAATCGCGCACTGACTTTTATACAGACCAGAGAATCTTCTTTCTCATGGTCTGAGAGTTGGTGCCTTTTGGAACATGATTCCATATGTGTTATTTCATAGTTTTGATGTCTTCACTATTATTCTACAATGTAGAAAATAATAAAAAATAAAGAAAAACCCTTGAATGAGTAGGTTTGTCCAAACGTTTGACTGGTATAGTATCACGGCTAAGGGTCCAGGCACTCCGTGTTGCGCCGTGCATAATAACAGCCCTTAGCTGTGCTATATTGGCCATATACAACACCTCATCGGGCCTTATTGCTTAATAATAAACCTTGCTGAAATGTATCCCCTGCATACAATGCTGCCTTCAATCATAATACTGCATAATAATAAGTTGAGACGTCTTAACCTAGCGGTTAAGAGCATTGGGCTAGTAACTAAAAGGTTACTGGTTCGAACCACCGAGCAGACTAGGTGAAAAATCTGTCTGTTCCGTAATTGCACCTGTAAATCGCTCTGGATAAGAGCGTCTGCTAAATGATGTACATTTAATTCGCTGTGGCTTTGTTTAAGCTGTAGCTAGTACCTAGAAATAGTCTACCCCCAGGTAGTTAGTTATATGATATGGATGTCATAACGGAAGTTACTAAGACAATGATTAGTCAATCATGGTAAATACACAAACGCACTGTGATTTAACGTACTTCTCACAATAGAAGATGATATCTACCACTTAATACCTTATTGCATTATCTATGTGTGTTTCTCTTACAATACATCTATTAAGCCTCAAAAACACCTCAAAAATAACATTTACCTGATTAATCAATAACATGATTTGATTTTATCTATTTTACAGTTACACACACACACACACACACACACACAGACCGACAGACAGACAGACAGACATAATTCAAGTATCATTAGCGTTGCCAGACTTTAATGACCTCTCGTGTATTCATATGTGGACAGGCATTTGTTTGACTTATCCCTCTGCTGGTTTTCAGTGGATTAGTCATTCTGGCTAGGGGTTGCCATGACAACAGTCAAACTTTGTCAGAGCAATTCACCCATTGATTGCCTTTAGCGTCAGCTAGCTGAGCTGACTCTAGAGGCTCTTTTACCACACATCCCGGCAGGAGAGCAGCAAGAGACAAAGCAGAAAAACTGAGGGGGAGGTCTGGTATATTCAACATTTAATTTAGAAATTGTTGGATTATTTATCCTGTGTTCTTTTCCATTTGTGTGGATGCGCATAATGAATGTTATGGAAACACTTGAACTACAGTATCCATAGACAGTGCAGCGCATTGTTAGATTTCACATGATCATTATACCTGGCATAGACAATTGCACAATATAAGTTATTCTAATAATAATTTTCAATGGACAAATGGGTTTATTTGTTAAAACTATGTTGTTCAATACTGCAATAAAGTTATGCGTAGATCATGTAAAGGTGTAAGATAATTATAGAAAACTGGATCAAATTAAGATCCTACACTTGACTAGACCATGTCGTCTAATAGTTTAAAACCCAAAAGTGACTATTAACTAACTCCTCTGCGCTTTAAGATGTGTGACACTCAGAATCTCCAGCCAGTTGAAGTAGTGGACCCTGAGGTGGATGAGGGGTCCGGCATCCCCCCAGCGGAGAAGGTGGATCCAGAGGAGGAAGTGTCCAATCCTCCCACAGAGGAAAGCCTTGATGCTGGGGAGACGATGCAGGACAGCCCTGAGGAAGCAAAGAGGGAACAAGAGAACAAGGCCGAGGGAGAGCTAAGCCAGACAACTGCACCCGACCATTCAAATGAGTTAACACCTCCACTTGTTAGTATACGAAAAGGTACAGTGCAAGTGCAGTGTCTTGCGAAAGTATTCACCCCCCTTGGCATTTTTCCTATTTTGTTGTCTTACAACCTGGAATTAAAATAGATTTTTTGGGGGGGTTGTATCATTTGATTTACACAACATGCTTACCACTTTGAAGATGCAATATATTTTTTATTGTGAAACAAACAAGAAATAAGACAACAAAACAGAAAACTTGAGCGTGCATAACTATTCACCCCCGCAAAGTCAATACTTTTGCAGAGCCACCTTTTGCCACAATTACAGCTGCAAGTCTTGGGGGTATGTCACTATAAGCTTGGAACATCTAGCTACTGGGATTTTTACCCATTCTTCAAGGAAAAACTGCTCCAGCTCCTTCAAGTTGGATGGGTTCCGGTGTACAAAATCTTAAAGTCATACCACATACCAATTACCTCAATTGGATTGAGGTCTGGGCTTTGACTAGGCCATTCCAAGACATGTAAATGTTTCCCCTTAAACCACTTGAGTGTTGCTTTAGCAATATGCTTAGGGTTATTGTCTTGCTGGAAGGTAAACCTTTGTCCCAGTCTCAAATCTCTGGAAGACTGAAACAGGTTTCCCTCAAGAATTTCCTTGTATTTAGCGCCATCCATTATTCCTTCAATTCTGACCAGTTTCCCAGTCCCTGCTGATGAAAATCCTCCCAACAGCATGATGCTGCCACCACCATGCTTCACTGGGGGGATGGTATTCTCGAGGTGATGAGAGGTGTTGGGTTTGCGCCAGACATAGCGTTTTCCTTGATGGCCAAAAAGCTCAATTTTAGTCTCATCTGACCAGGGTACCTTCTTCCATATGTTTGGGGTGTCTCCCACATGTCTTTTGTCGAACACCAAACGTATTTGATTATTTTTTCTTTAAGCAATGGCTTTTTTTCTGGACACATTTCCGTAAAGCTCAGCTCTGTGGAGAGTCTCTTTGGTCTCTTTGGTGCCTCTCTGATTAATGCCCTTTTTGCCTGGTCTGTGAGTTTTGGTGGGCGGCCCTCTCTTGGCAGGTTTGTTGTGTTGCCATATTCTTTCCATTTTTAAATAATGGATTTAATGGTGGTCCATGGGATGTTCAACATTTAGGATATTTTTATAACCCAACCCTGATCTGTACGTCTCCACAACTTTGTCCCTGACCTGTTTGGATAGCACCTTGGTCTTCATGGTGCCGCATGCTTGATGGTGCCCCTTGCTTAGTGGTGTTGCAGACGCGGGGGCCTTTCAGAACAGGTGTATATACAGTGGGGAGATCAAGTATTTGATTCACTGCCGATTTAGCAGGTTTTCCTACTTACAAAGCATGTAGAGGTCTGTAAAATCACATTGTATGATTTTTAAGTAATTCATTGGCATTTTATTGCATGACATAAGTATTTGATACATCAGAAAAGCAAAGGTTTGCAAACACTGCAGCAGGGATTTTGGCCCACTCCTCCATACAGACCTTCTCCACATCCTTCAGGTTTCGGGGCTGTCGCTAGGCAATACGGACTTTCAGCTCCCTCCAAAGATGTTCTATTGGGTTCAGGTCTGGAGACTGGCTAGGCCACTCCAGGACATTGAGATGCTTCTTACAGAGCCACTCCTTAGTTGCCCGGGCTGTGTGTTTCGGGTCGTTGTCATGCTGGAAGACCCAGCAACAACCCATCTTCAATGTTCTTACTGAGGGAAGGAGGTTGTTGGCCAAGATCTTGCGATACATGGCCCCATCCATCCTCCCCTCAATACGGTGCAGTCATCCTGTCCCCTTTGCAGAAAAGCATCCCCAAAGAATCATGTTTCCACCTCCATGCTTCATGGTTGAGATGGTGTTCTTGGGGTTATATTCATCCTTCTTCTTCCTCCAAACACGGCGAGTGGAGTTTAGACCAAAAAGCTCTATTTTTGTCTCATCAGACCACATGACCTCCCATTCCTCCTCTGGATCATCCAAATGGTCATTGGCAAACTTCAGACGGGCCTGGACATGAGCTGGCTTGAGCAGGGGGACCTTGCGTGCGCTGCAGGATTTTAATCCATGACGGCGTAGTGTGTTACTAATGGTTTTCTTTGAGACTGTGGTCCCAGCTCTCTTCAGGTCATTGACCAGGTCCTGCCGTGTAGTTCTGGGCTGATCGCTCACCTTCCTCATGATCATTGATGCCCCACGAGGTGAGATCTTGCATGGAGCCCCAGACCGAGGGTGATTGACCGTCATCTTGAGCTTCTTCCATTTTCTAATAATTGCGCCAACAGTTGTTGCCTTCTCACCAAGCTGCTTGCCTATTGTCCTGTAGCCCATCCCAGCCTTGTGCAGGTCTACCATTTTATCCCTGATGACCTTACACAGCTCTCTGGTCTTGGCCATTGTGGAGAGGTTGGAGTCTGTTTGATTGAGTGTGTGGACAGGTGTCTTTTATACAGGTAACAAGTTCAAACAGGTGCAGTTAATACAGGTAATGAGTGGAAAACAGGAGGGCTTCTTAAAGTAAAAAAACAGGTATGTGAGAGCCGGAATTCTTACTGGTTGGTAGGTGATCACTTAAAAATCATACAATGTGATTTTCTGGATTTTTGTTTTAGATTCCATCTCTCACAGTTGAAATGTACCTATGATAAAAATTACAGACCTCTACATGCTTTGTAAGTAGGAAAACCTGCAAAATCGTCTGTGTATCAAATACTTGTTCTTCCCACTGTATACTGAGATCATGTGACAAATCATGTGACACTTAGTTTGCACACAGGTGGACTTTATTTAACCAATTATGTGACTTCTGAAGTGAATTGGTTGCAACAGGTCTTATTTAGGGGCTTCATAGCATTTATTTAATTTCTTTTTTTAAACAAGTTATTTTTTTAATTTCACTTCATCAATTTGTATTATTTTGTGTATGTCCATTACATGAAAAAATATATATATTTAAACGACAGGTTATAATGCAACAAAATAGGAAAACTACAAAGGGGATGAATAATTTTACAAGGCACTGTATATGGGTAGAACTATAGACATACAGGAAGTACAAACACAGACCATGCCATACAGTACATATAGACATGAAGCTCTGATTTTATCGGCCACGAAAATAGACAGTCATGTTTTGCCATATCAACAGACGTGGGAGTGAGTGGACACAGGCGAATAGGAGGTCACAACCCTAAAAGCACCAATCACACGGCATCGGCAGCTCTTCCTTCCTCAACTGCCAGTACAACTGTGAGTATTTACGAAGTCAAGACAGCTGAAAGGGCACAAAGGGTGTTAACCCCTCAGTCATTTTAACTTTTGATGGGCATCAACTGATCAGTTAATCATATCTCACAATATGGGTGAAGTTTCTTAATGTGGAAAACCCTAAACACTGTCTCCCTAAACGAATGTCACAGTAGCTCCGCCAGGTTGTGTTTTCTTTCACTCCCATTCTGTCTGGATGTGATTAGGTTTCAGGGAAACGGACGATGGTACTCTCCAACGAAGCCAGGAAAGAGATGGCTAAGCAGGCCAGGGCTGCCAAGGATGAGCGCCGGGCCATGCTAGATGCCCGCCACAAGTACCTCATAGCCAAGCTTGTGGACAGTGTGAGCCTGGGGGAGACTGAGGTGGAGGAGGCCTTTATATCGGATGACAAGGTAAGGGGGGGGTCAGATATTCACAAAATGCATCCAGACTCCAATTATACTAACTGTCATAAACTCTGCTCTAGTTCAATTTGATAGAGGATTTTTTTGCGCCTAATGGATCAAAGAGGTTGATATTCTTCTATCAAGACATACAAGTGGTAAACTGACCTTTCTCTTTATTGTCATCATTTAAAAAATGGAGCGAAGAACATCAGTCCTATAATATTACATGATGGTACTTTCCCCATCTCCCTTTTTCAGCCTTCATCAAACCACCCCACCTGGGCAGACACAGTCAGTTCTACCCCTGGGCAGAAAAAGCTCTTTCTCACCACTGGAACTTCAGAGGTAACGTTTTGCTGCAGAACTGATTGAAGTCGGTGTTGGTTCTACTTCTACTTGAAATCCTTGTCCGGAACTTCTTCCATTTAATAATTATCTCTGACAAAAGTTTCTAGCCCTAAAAGGGGACTTGAATGCCATCATGGCTTACAAGACACAGTCTGTAATTTTCACATTCTTTCTTTAAAGTATACAGTCCTGCACTCAACACCTTGCAGGCATAGTAATGGGGAAGAACACTCTCCGTGAAATATACCAGAGCCCCCTTCTTCAAACAAGCGTATCAGAATGACCTCATAATTACTAGTTTGGTAATGTTTGTATTACGTTGGTATTGGAGACAGAGCCTCTGCCACTTCTTAAGTATTGATTTCCATGGTATCAGTAAAAAACAAGAGTCTTTCTTTGTTTCTCTCATTCAGTCTCATCACCAGGCCGTGTGATGTGTTGGCTCTTATGTTTCAGGCCTTACTTGAAAAGTGTTTGTTTTTCTTGAGAACGACAGACAAGGCCATAACAACCGCCAATGTTTCCCAGGTCAGTAAGCCTAGCGTTTCTAGCCACCACTTTAGTGGCACTGTTTACGAATTGTTTCACTGTTTTGCTATTGCTCTTGTACTGCTTGTTTCTTCCAGGAAGTGAATTTCGGAATGCTAGACTGCACTAATGGGAGCATTTTGTACAGTATGGAGAAACTGTTCTCACAAATTATGCTGCCTGCACTCAAGTCTCAAGAGGTAATTCCCTATTGAGTATAATGCCCCATCAACATGCATGTTAAGTTGTTCAAAGTAGACAGAATAATCAAACACAACATAACAGGGCGCTGTAGTGAAGCGGGTCGAGAGTTTCAAGTTCCTTGGTGTTCACATCACCAACAAACTATCATGGTCCAAACACACCAAGACATTCGTGAAGAGGGCACGACAACAGTTTCCCGCTCAGGAGACTGAAAAGATTTGGTATGGGTCCCCAGATTCTCAAAAAGTTCTGCAGCTGCACCATCGAGAGCATCTTGACTGGTTGCATCGCCACCTGGTATGGCAACTGAGGCCAAGCTTTCTGCCATCAAAGACCTACATACTAGGCGGTGTCAGAGGAAGGCTCCAAAAATTGTCAGAGACTCCAGTCACCCAAGTCATAGACTGTTATCTCTGCTACTGCACGGCAAGCGGTACCGGAGCGCCTAAGTCTAGGTCCAAAAGGCTCCTTAACAGCTTCTACCCCCAAGTCATAAGACTCATGAACACTGTATCTGTCACGCCCTGACCATAGAGAGTCCTTATTTTCTATGGTGGAGTAGGTCAGGGCGTGACTGGGGGGTTAGTCTAGTTTATTATTTATATTTGGGTGTTCTAGTTTTCATGTTTCTATGTTGGTGATTTGTATGATTCCCAATTAGAGGCAGCTGGTAATCGTTGTCTCTAATTGGGGATCATATTTAAGTAGTGTTTGTTCCCACCTGTGTTTGTGGGATATTGTATTTTAAGTAAGTGCACCTCTGTAGTCACGGTTCATGTTAGTTTATTGTTTTTGCTAAGTTTCACTATTAATCAATTATGTGGAACTCAACATTCGCTGCGCCTTGGTCCGTTTCTACAAACGATCGTGACAGTATCCAATGACCACCCAGACTATTTACATGGACCCCCCACCCACACCTTTGTTTTTACACTACTGCTACTCTGTGTTTATCTATGGACAATCACTTTACCCCTACCTACATGTACAAATGACCTTGAATAACCTGTACCCCCGCACATTAACTGGGTATCAGTACCCCCTGTATATAGCCTCTATATTAAGTTATTGTGTTACTTTCTATTTAGTAAATATTTTCTTAACTCTGTTTCTTAAACTGCATTGTTTGTATGTAACTATTCAGCGCATGTGGCATATACAGTTTGATTTGAACTCTCCTATATCTCCTCTACTTCAACCCCAATAAATGTTTTGTTCAATCCTCACCAGAATTGGGGCTCCATGAAGGATGGACTTCAGAATGCTCAGATTCAGGACTTCCTGAGTTCAGTGGACAAGTTCATTAGCAACCTCTCCTCTGCCAGACTGAATATGGAGGGAAGGTTCCATCTCCACAGAGTGGACACTGGACAGAGCCTAAGCAGCCTGCTAGGCCCAGCAGACTACACAGCTGCAGGTATAGAAGTTACCTAAGTTATGGTTTTGGTGTTTTTTTGTGTGTGATTAGCGACTGTCCACTCTGTTGTATGTTGTGGGAAATGTATTCATTCTTACATATTTGCCTGTCATTGTTATTGTCACGGCCGTCCTCCTCTTCATCTGAAGAGGAGAGGCGAGATGGATCGGAGGACCAATACGCAGCGTGGTAAGTGTCCATGGTGAATCTTTAATAAAGAAAGACTGAACACTATGCAAAAGAGTAACGAAAACAATAAACCAAATACGACCGTGAAGCTACAAAATGAGACCTGTGCTGACACAAGCCACTAACATAGACAATCACCCACAAACAAACAGTGCAACCCAGGCTACCTAAGTATGATTCTCAATCAGAGACAACTAATGACACCTGCCTCTGATTGAGAACCATACTAGGCCGAAAACATAGAAATGCCCCAAAACATAGAAAAACAAACATAGACTGCCCACCCAACTCACGCCCTGACCATACTAAATAAATACAAAACGGAAATAAAGGTCAGAACGTGACAGTACCCCCCCCCCCAAAGGTGCGGACTCCGGCCGCAAAACCTTGACCTATAGGGGAGGGTCTGGGTGGGCGTCTGTCCGCGGTGGCGGCTCTGGCGCGGGACGCGGACCCCACCTCATCATTGTCTTAGTCCGCCTTATTGTCCGCCTCTTTCTCAGCATGACCACCCCTCTCAATGACCCCAAAGGACAGAGGGGCAGCTGCTCGGGACAGAGGGACAGCTGCTCGGGACAGAGAGACAGCTGCTCGGGACAGAGAGACAGCTGCTCGGGACAGAGAGACAGCTGCTCGGGACAGAGAGACAGCTGCTCGGGACAGAGAGACAGCTGCTCGGGACAGAGAGACAGCTGCTCGGGACAGAGAGACAGCTGCTCGGGACAGAGAGACAGCTGCTCGGGACAGAGAGACAGCTGCTCTGGGCAGAGGGGCTCCGGCAGCGGCGCCGGACAGGCGGGAGGCTCCGGCAGAGGCGCCGGACAGGCGGGAGGCTCCGGACAGGCGGGAGGCTCCGGACAGGCGGGAGGCTCCGGACAGGCGGGAGGCTCCGGACAGGCGGGAGGCTCCGGCAGAGGCGCCGGACAGGCGGGAGGCTCCGGCAGAGGCGCCGGACAGGCGGGAGGCTCCGGCAGAGGCGCCGGACAGGCGGGAGGCTCCGGCAGCGGCGCCGGACAGGCGGGAGGCTCCGGCAGAGGCGCCGGACAGGCGGGAGGCTCCGGCAGCGGCGCCGGACAGGCGGGAGACTCCGGCAGCGGCGCCGGACAGGCGGGAGACTCCGGCAGCGGCGCCGGACAGGCGGGAGACTCCGGCAGCGGCGCCGGACAGGCGGGAGACTCCGGCAGCGGCGCCGGACAGGCGGGAGACTCCGGCAGCGGCGCCGGACAGGCGGGACCACCTGCAGGGAGGAGACAGAGAGACAGCCTGGTGCGTGGGGCTGCCACAGGAACCACCAGGCTGGGGAGACCTTCAGGAGGCTTGGGGTTAGGAGGAGGCACCTGAAGGACCGGGCTGTGGGGGAGCACTGGAGCTCTGGTGCGCAACCTTGGCACCACTTCCCCAGGCTGGATAACCACTCTAGCCCGGACCCTCCAGAGTGCAGGCACAGGTTGAACCGGGCTGTGGGTAAGCACGGGAGATCTAGTGCTTACTACACGCACCTCTCCCTTAGGCTCCATTCCCACAGTCGCCCGGTACGAGCGGAGCGCGGGCAGAGGACGCACTGCACCCTCCCAGCGCCCCGGAGACACAGCACGCAGAGCCGGCGCAGGATACCCTGGGCCAAAACTGCGTACCGGCGACCAGACCCGCTGAGCAGGCACCATACGCCCTGGCTCGATGCCCGCACTCGCATGACACTCTCGGGGGGCTGTCCTATAGCGCACCGGGCTATGGACACGTACTGGCGACACCGTGCGCTTAACCGCATAACACGGTGCCTGCCCAGTATCGCGCTGCTTATAATAAGCACGAGGGGTGAGCGCAGGTCTGCTACCTGGCTTAGCTCCACCCCTCGTGTGCCCCCCCCCCAAAAAAATTTGGGGCTGTCTCTCGTACCTGTCGGACTGCCGTGCTGCCTCCTCATATCGCCGCCGCTCAGCTTTCGCTGCCTCCAGCTCTGCTTTGGGGCGGCGATATTCCCCAGCCTGTGCCCAGGGTCCCTCTCCGTTCAGTATCTCCTCCCATGTCCAGGAGTCCTGTGATACCGGCCGCTGTTGTTGTTGCTGCTGCTGCTGCTGTCGTCGCTGTTTTCTACCACGCCGCTTGGTCCTTGGTTGGTGGGTGATTCTGTCACGGCCGTCCTCCTCTTCATCTGAAGAGGAGAGGCGAGATGGATCGGAGGACCAATACGCAGCGTGGTAAGTGTCCATGGTGAATCTTTAATAAAGAAAGACTGAACACTATGCAAAAGAGTAACGAAAACAATAAACCAAATACGACCGTGAAGCTACAAAATGAGACCTGTGCTGACACAAGCCACTAACATAGACAATCACCCACAAACAAACAGTGCAACCCAGGCTACCTAAGTATGATTCTCAATCAGAGACAACTAATGACACCTGCCTCTGATTGAGAACCATACTAGGCCGAAAACATAGAAATGCCCCAAAACATAGAAAAACAAACATAGACTGCCCACCCAACTCACGCCCTGACCATACTAAATAAATACAAAACAACGGAAATAAAGGTCAGAACGTGACAGTTATGCCGAGCAATTATTCCCCCTTGGGGATTAATACAGTTGATTTAATTTAATTTAATTGGTAGTCCTGTGCAAAGACCCACTGAAAAATCTATTTGAGTAGAATAGACGATGTATAGTACAGCACATGCACAGGAGGCTGCTGAGGGGAGAACGGCTGGAAATAATGGCTGGAATGGCACAAACGGAATGGCATCAAACACATGGAAACCATGCGTTTGATGTATTTGATACCATTCCCCTGATTCCGCTCCAGCCATTACCACAAGCCCGTCCTCCCCAATAAAGATGCCACCAACCTCCTGTGAGTACATCCTTCCATTGGCAGATACTGGACATGAACAAGCATCATAGAGAAATGTCAACGTCAGCGGTACTGCTAAGCTCATACTGCACATGAGAAAATACATGCTCAAAGTAAGTCTGTAACATAGACAGTTTGTCTCTTCCCTCAAGCCAATAACTCCGAACTGGTGGAGGAGCTGGAGGGAGTTCTCCTTCACTGGGCCCACCAGATCGAACAGGTGCTGACAGAGGGCGAGCAAATGAGGAAGGAGGCCGATGACATAGGGCCCTCTGCTGAACTGGAGCATTGGAAAAGCCGCATGACCACTTTTAACAGGTACCCATACTCACTTGTCATGCCACCCACCAGAAAAATTCCCCTTTTTTCTGACACAAGTCTCAACTCCACACTCAGTCTGTGTCATTAAAAAACCTTAGAACATCTATTACATTTACATAACTTAGCAGACATTAGGGTCAAGGCCCTTTCGATTACTGGCCCAATGCTCTTAACTGCTAGGTTTCCTGAAACAAAGAATTGTTCTGTTATGCTGGCCAATATTTTTTTGAATGCTGCATGTCTTGTTTGGTGTGTTGGTTGAGTGCACACTAGTCTATATTGATTGTGATCGATGTTTTCTCAGCCTAATGGATGAGATCAAACGACCTCATGTGAAGAAAGTTATTGGAGTGCTGCAGGTGGCCAAGTCAAAGACACTAAGGACCTGGAGAGAGCTGGTCAGTTTCACTCTCTCTATTTTCTATATACTCTATATGTAAAAGCCTCTATTTTCTATATACTATATATATATATATATATATATATATATGTAAAGGCAGGCCTTTATTATCAGTTGCATTCAGTCATTTTGAACATGGATATTTTGAATTCAAGTGTTACTTTTTTGGACTAATGCTCATATATGCTTATAATATATATGCATATAATGCTTGAACTGCACCGTTGGTTAAGGGCCAGTAAGTAAGCATTTCTCAGTAAGGTCTACACTTCTTGTATTCGGCGCACGTGACAAATAAAGTTTGACTGACTTACAAAAGTCACAGTGATTTTTATTGTGCATTTCACACAGTTCAGTGGGGTTGTGTGGAAGTAAAATCAAGCCCTGTAGAAACATAACACAAATCTTATCTGCGGTAGGATGGAAACATCACTGTTGTGGCAAATGAAGCAAAAGACAATATGAAATACCTCTACACGTTGGAGAAGTTCTTTGGCCCGCTTGGAAAGTGCACTCCGGTAAGAACTTTGACATCAAACAACATTTTATTGGTTGCATTCACATATTCAGCAGATGTTATTGCAGGTGCAGCGTAGTGCTTGTGTTCCTAGCTCCAACAGTGCAGTAATATCTAACATTACACAACAACACACACAACCTAAAAGTTAAATAATGGAATTAATAAATATAGAAATATTAGGACGAGCAATGTCGGATTCCAGAGTGTGTGTGTGTGTGTGTGTGTATATATATATATATATATATATATATATATACAGTTAATTACATTTTAAAACATACATATAGACTTTATATAGACAGTATGTGATTGGACGAACAGACATTATGGACAGTATGTGATGGGATGTACATACAGTATGTGACGGGATGAACAGACATTATGGACAGTATGTGATGGGATGAACAGACATTATGGACAGTATGTGGTGGGATGAACAGACATTATGGACAGTATGTGGTGGGATGCACATACAGTATGTGATGGAATGTACAGACATTATGGACAGTATGTGGTGGGATGTACATACAGTATGTGATGGGATGAACAGACATTATGGACAGTATGTGGTGGGATGAACAGACATTATGGACAGTATGTGGTGGGATGCACAGACATTATGGACAGTATGTGGTGGGATGCACATACAGTATGTGATGGAATGTACAGACATTATGGACAGTATGTGGTGGGATGTACATACAGTATGTGATGGGATGAACAGACATTATGGACAGTATGTGGTGGGATGAACAGACATTATGGACAGTATGTGGTGGGATGCACATACAGTATGTGATGGAATGTACAGACATTATGTACATACAGTATGTGATGGGATGAACAGACATTATGGACAGTATATGGTGGGATGTACATACAGTATGTGGTGGGATGAACAGACATTATGGACAGTATGTGGTGGGATGTACAGACATTATGGACAGTATGTGGTGGGATGAACAGACATTATGGACAGTATGTGGTGGGATGTACATACAGTATGTGATGGAATGTACAGACATTATGGACAGTATGTGGTGGGATGTACATACAGTATGTGATGGAATGTACAGACATTATGGACAGTATGTGGATAGAATGTGTAGTATATCTGAGGAATAGTATATGTACAGCAATAGTTAAATAGGGTGGCCTTGGGCAGGGTACCGTGTGGAGGCTGGCTAGTGATAGCTATTTAACAGTCGAATGGCTTTGGGATCAAATCTGTTTTTCAGTGATATCAGGGTGGGTGGAAATATGCAATAAGACTATATATTCTGAGAGCTTCTAAGGCTAGAAATTCTAATGCTTATGACTTTAACCATTCAGATGAATGCTTTTGAAAAGTGCAAACAGTCCTCACAGCCTTAGCTCATGTATGTTTATATGCAGATCCTTGGAACTGTGCATGCCACAAACAAACATAAGATATAAGACGACAATACTAAAACGCTGCACCTGTATGTGTACGAACAATTAGACAAGACATGTCACTGTTTATTACCTCTTCTAGACGACCATGTTGGAACACATTCCCAGACTGATGAACAGCATCCGTATGATCCACAGCATCTCCCAGTACTACAATACCTCAGAGAGAATGACCTCTCTCTTTGTCAAGGTCACCAACCAGATGATTACAACCTGCAAGGCCTACCTATGCCAGGACGTGGCCAAGGTCTGGGATCATGACAGGTATTTATCCGGATATAATCATATATGTGATCACTGAAGGAATTGAACCCACAGCCTAGGCATTGCTAGCAGCACACTCTTAGCAAATGAGCCACACAGCTGGCTTTCATCCTCCCTGGTAGAAAATCAATGATGCTCTGCAATTTTTCTGTTGGCTGTCTAGGAGGCGTTTGAGTACTTGTCTGACATGCTTTGTGTGTTCTTGAAGGGAGCTCGAAAAGATGAGGATGTCATCCAAGTAAACAAACACGTATATGTTAAGCATATCCCTAAGCACATCGTTTGTGAGCGCTTGGAACACAGCCGGGGCGTTGGTCAGGCCGAAGGGCATCACCAAGTATTCGTAGTGACCAGTAGGCGTGTTGAAAGCGGTCTTCCACTCGTCACCGGGTCTGATCCGCACAAGATGGTATGCGTTCCGCAGGTCAAGCCTAGTGAAGACAACTGCTTCCTGGAGCAGCTCAAAGGCTGTGGCCATAAGGGGTAGCGGGTAGCGGTTACGGTCGGTTATGGCATTTAGTCCCCGGTAGTTGATGCAAGGACGTAATCCACCGTCTTTTTTGGCCACAAAGAAAAACCCTGCTCCCGCCGGCGAGGTGGATGGACGCATGAGGCCTGCTGCCAGAGCGTCCTTGATGTAGGTATCCATAGCAGCTCGTTCGGGAGGAGATAGGGAAAGATCCGACCCCTGGGGGGGCAGGTGCCCAGAAACATGGGGCAATCGTAAGGTCTATGGGGTGGTAGCATGGTGGCCCTCTGTTTGCTAAATACCGGTTTGAGGTCATGGTAACACTCGGGAACTCGGGACAGGTTGATGGATTCTAGAGACTCGGGAGGAGAACTCGGGGAACTCGGGAAGATACAAGTGGCTTGGCACGTAGGACCCCACTGCTTGATAGTGTCCACAGACCAGTCGATGTGAGGGTTATGGCTGTGAAGCCAGGGGTATCCAAGGACGAGAGGGAACTCGGAACAGGAGATCAGATGACAGTTCATCACTTCCTGGTGTTGAGAAACTGAAAGTCGCACGGGGGTAGTGACACGTGTGACAAGTCCAGATCCCAAAGGGCTTACATCCAATGTAGTAACCCTCATGGGGTCAATTAGAGGATTCAGCGGGAACGCCATTCTCCTTCACCAAGACACCATCCATGAAGTTACCTGCGGCTCCAGAGTCTACCAAGGCTTGAAGGGGAAGCTCGTGGTTGTCCCAGGAAAGGGTGACTGGAATGAGCAGGCGGGAGTTGGATGGATGGGAGAAGGTTATGTTTCCCGTTACAATCCTCCCAGGCCTGCACGGGACAGTGAGTTTCCCTGGAGCCCGGGACGCGTGGAGCGGAAATGGCCTGGTTTGCCGCAATATAGACAGCATCAAGAATGCTGAGTTGCATCCAAAGAACATCATACCTACTGTGAAGCATGGGGGTGGAAACATCATGCTTTGGGGCTGTTTTTCTGCAAAGGGACCAGGACGACTGATCTGTGTAAAGGAAAGAATGAATGGGGCCATGTATCGTGAGATTTTGAGGGAAAACCTCCTTCCATCAGCAAGGGCATTGAAGATGAAACGTGGCTGGGTCTTTCAGCATGACAATGATCCCAAACACACCGCCCGGGCAACGAAGGAGTGGCTTCGTAAGAAGCAGTTCAAGGTCCTGGAGTGGACTAGCCAGTCTCCAGATCTCAACCCCATAGAAAATCTTTGGAGGGAGTTGAAAGTCCATGTTGCCCAGCAACAGCCTGCTCTAGAGGAGATATGCATGGAGGAATGGGCCAAAATACCAGCAACAGTGTGTGAAAACCTTGTGAAGACTTACAGAAAACATTTGTCCTCTGTCATTACCAGCAAAGGGTATATAACAAAGTATTGAGACATTTTTGTTATTGACCAAATACTTATTTTCCACCGTAATTTGCAAATAAATTCATTAAAAATCCTACAATGTGATTTTCTGGATTTATTTTTCTCATTTTGTCTGTCATAGTTGAAGTGTACCTATGATGGAAATGACAGGCCTCTCTCATCTTTTTAAGTGGGAGAACTTGCACAATTGGTGTCTGACTAAATACTTTTTTGCCCCACTGTGTATGTATATATATATATATATATATATATATATATATATATATATATATATATATATATACATATATATTTATTATGTTACGTTAGTCGTATTCTAAAATGGATTAAATAGTTTGTTCCCTCAACAATCTACACACAATACCCCACAATGACAAAGCAAAAACAGGTTTTAAGAATCGCAGATGTATTAAAAATAAAAAATGTAAATAAAATATTTACATAAATATTCATACGCTTTGCTCAGTACTTTGTTGAAGCACCTTTGGCAGCGATTACAGCTTCGAGACGTCTTGTGTATGACACTACATGCTTGGCACACCTGTATTTGGTGAGTTTCTCCCATTCTTCTCGGCAGATCCTCTCAAGCTCTGTCAGGTTGGATGGGGAGCGTTGCTGCACAGCTATTTTCAGGTCTCTCCAGAGATGTTAGATCGGGTTCAAGTCCGGGCTCTGGCTGGGTCACTCAAGGACATTCAGAGACTGTCCCAAAGCCACTCCTGCATTGTCTTAGCTGTGTGCTTAGGGTCCTTGTCCTGTTGGAAGGTGAACCGTCACCCCAGTCTGAGGTCCTGAGCGCTCTGGAGCAGGTTTTCATCAAGGATCTCTCTGTTCTTTTCTCTGTTCATCTTTCCCTCACTGGTCTCCCAGTCCCTACCGCTGAAAAACATCCCCACAGCATGATGCTGCCACCACCATGATTTACCATAGGGATGGTGTCAGGTTTCCTCCAGACGTGACGTTTGGCGTTCAGGCAAAATAGTTAAATCCTGGTTTCATCAGACCAGAGAATCTGGAATCCTTTGGAATCCTATGGGTGCCTTTTGGCAAACTCCAAGCAGGCTGTCATTTACCTTTTACTGAGGAGTGGCTTCCGTCTGGCCACTCTACCATAAAGGCCTGATTGGTGGAGTGCTGCAGAGATGGTTGTCATTCTGGAAGGTTCTCCCATCTTCACAGAAGAACTCTGGAGCTCTGTCAGAGTGACCATCGGGTTCTTGGTCACCTCTCTGACCAAGGCCCTTCTCCCCCGCTTGCTCAGTTTGGCTGGGCGGTCAGCTCTAGGAAGAGTCTTGGTGGTTCCAGACTTCCATTTAAAAACGCTGAAGGCCACTGTGTTCTTGCGGACCTTCAATGCTGCAGACATTTTTTGGTACACTTCCCCAGATCTGTGCCTCGACACAATCCTGTCTCTGAGCTCTACGGACAATTCCTTCGACCTTATGGCTTGGTTTATGTTCTGACATGCATTGTCAACTGTGGAACCTTATATAGACAGGTGTGTGCCTTAATGGAAACAGGATGCACCTGAGCTCAATTTCGAGTCTCATAGCAAAGGGTCTGAACACTTAATAAGGTATTTCTGTTTTTTTTATTTTTAATACATTTGCAGACATTTCTAAAAACCTGTTCTCGTTTTGTCATTGTGCAGTATTGTGTGTAGATAAATGAGGAAAAAATTTAATGTAATGCATTTTAGAATAAGGCTGTAACGTAACAAAATGTGGAAAAAGTGAAGGCGTCTAAATCCTTCCCAAATGCACTGTGTGTGTATGTATATATATATTGGGGTCACTTAGAGGCCATTGTGGAGGCCAGGTCATCTGATGCAGCACTCCATCACTCTCCTTCTTGTTCAAATAGCCCGTACACAGCCTGGAGGTGGATGTGTGATGGTGTGGGAGTAATTTGCTGGTGACACAGTGAGTGATTTATTTAGAATTCAAGGCACACTTAACCAGCATGGCTACCACAGCATTCTGCAGTGATATACCATCCCATGTGGTTTACGCTTAGTGGGACTATAATTCAACAGGACAATGACCCAACACACCTCCAGGCTGTGTTAAGGCTATTTGACCAACGTCTTTTTGAGGGCTATTTGAATGCTGCACCAGATGACCATGGCCTCAACAATCACCCGACCTCAACCCAATTGAGATGGTTTGGGATGAGTTGGACTGCAGAGGGAAGGAAAAGCAGCCAACAAGTGCTCAGCATATGTGGAAACTCCTTCAAGACTGTCGGAAAAGCATTCCTCATGAAGCTGGCTGAGAGACATCAAGGCAAAGGGTGGCTAATTTGAAGAATCTAAAATCTAAAATATATTCTGATTTGTTTAACTCTTTTTGATTACGACATGATTCCATATGTGTGTGACTGACGGTTTCAAATCAGTCTTATGTAGCAAAATATGAAATTGTGTTTTTTGCATTGGATAAAAGTAGAGACGCAACGCTACAAAATGGTATATCATACACTACAGTTGAGGAACAATGGGGAAGAAATTTGGCTTTGGAAGTTGATAAACGTGATAAACTATAGCTAACCAAGCAAATAGCTCTTTCTGTCAAAATTAGAAAAGTGTAATATCTGAAAATGTATCTAGCTAGACTATCTTATACATCATTCATTGTTGGACGCGTCTCCTGTCAGATGCGATGATTGCCCTTAGTTTGAAGACGTAACCCAGAGACAGGTGTTTTATCCATCTCTTTAGCTATCATACATTCCACTGATTTCAAAACTCAGTCCTCCAGAAAGCGATACATTTAAAAAAGCAGTGTTAGACAGGATTACCTAGACATACTGACCAGCTGAAATTGACAGAAGCGTGCTATATGGCAGACCAATCCAAACTCATCTCTCGGCATGTCCAGCCCACTCATTATCTTAACCAATCATGGCTAGCGGGAAGGTTGCTCACTTTTTTCGTGTTTGAGAAGGCATTTCTGACAAAAAAAAACATTTTAAAAAATTTAAAAAGTTTACATTAGTAGTGACCCGTGTTTAAAGCTTGGGAAATCTTTTTGTATCCAAATCCGGCTTTAAACTTCTTCACAACAGTATCTCGGACCTGCCTGGTGTGTTCCTTGTTCTTCATGATGCTCTCTGCGCTTTTAACGGACCTCTGAGACTATCACAGTGCAGGTGCATTTATACGGAGACTTGATTACACACAGGTGGATTGTATTTATCATCATTAGTCATTTAGGTCAACATTGGATCATTCAGAGATCCTCACTGAACTTCTGGAGAGAGTTTGCTGCACTGAAAGTAAAGGGGCTGAATAATTTTGCACGCCCAATTTTTCAGTTTTTGATTTGTTAAAAAAGTTTGAAATATCCAATAAATGTCGTTCCACTTCATGATTGTGTCCCACTTGTTGTTGATTCTTCACAAAAAAATACAGTTTTATATCTTTATGTTTGAAGCCTGAAATGTGGCAAAAAAAATGTACTTTTGTAACCATTTCCTGCTTTATGCAAGTCAACAATTCTTAATCTTAGGTATTTTGAGATCTCTTTCATTCCAGGGATGGTTCACATCAGGCAATGCTCCTTGTGAATAGCAAACTCACATTTTGTGAGTGTTTTTTCTAGGGCAAGGCAGCTCTAACCAACATCTCCAATCAATTGTCTCATTGATTGGACTTGAGGTTAGCTGACTCCTGACTCCAATTAGCTTTTGGAGAAGTCATTAGCCTAGGGGTTCACATACTTTTCCCAACCTACACTGTGCAAGTTTAAATTTTGTATTCAATATAGACAAGAAAAATACAATAATTTGTGTGTTATTAGTTTAAGCACACAGTGTTTGTCTATTGTTGTGACTTAGATGAAGATCAGATCAAATTTGATGACCAATTTATGCAGAAATCCAGGAAATTCCAAAGGGTTCACATACTTTTTCTTGCCACTGTATATATACTGTATGCCATAATTCTACCACATTATACACATAAATATACCCCATATGAATCAATCTCCATGTGTGACAAATTAAACCCTGAATGAAAAATATTGATTTATTTTGCAATTTAACAAACTGCAGCTATAAAACCGTTTCGACCTATTTCCGTAAAGTAAGTAAGCCTCTGAGATTGAAATAGGGATGCAGGCAATTTTTCAGCACAGTCATGGTATGCAAGCAATATTATAAGTCACCCAATAACTTCTTGCAGAAAGTGGCCCTGCTTTCCAACTCAAAGACTCTGTAAACTGCAGTACTATGCTCATATTTCAGGACAAATCTACTCTGAAAAATGTTGCTTCATTCATAAGTACATTTGTCTATTCTAGAGGACATTCAAATGAAAGCAGTTAATTTTACATTATAGCTTCCAACTAATCAACAATTATGGTGATGCATGTGAGGTCATGTTTAAAATTGTTTTTAAGTAAAGTAAACCTACGACTGTGCCAAGCAACTATTGCGAAATAAATATTATAGTATAATTATATTATTCACACTCTGGAAGGATTTCTATGCCTTATTTGTTAGCATATGGAACCGTGTTACTGAAGGACGTCTATGGCATGTCTCCTCTCAGAAACGAGATGTTGAGGAAGATCAGAGAATGCACACAGCTCAACCAGGAGTATCAGCTGTGCTTCCAGAGGGTGCGAGAGAAGCTTCGGGACAACCCCAACGACAAGCAGTTTGAGTTCAGGTAAACAAAACAAAAAAGTAGACGATTTGGAGAAATTAGACCCGGGTCAATTACCTATGCTTTTCTTTTCCTATTCTCAGTTACATGTAAAAACTGTTTTTTTAACCAATAAAATAGTTCAAAAACGAATTGAGCACACCTCAAATAAACACTTCATCTGTGTCACTGCAGTGAGAATTACATCTTCGGCAAATTCGACACATTCTGCAAGCGACTGGAGAAGATTGCAGACATGGCCTCCATTTTGGAGGACCTCGCATCTCTGCAACACATGAAAGTGGAGGGGATCGAGAAGATCTTTGTTCGCTATCAGACCATTGTGACCACCACCAAGTCCAAGACCTACAATGTGCTTGACCACCGCAAGTTGGAGGTGCTATTTTATTTTATTTATATATTTTACCAGGCAGCTCAATTAAGAAAAACATTGCATTTACAATGATTACCTGGAGAGACATAAAGCCTACTGTGGGGCAGGGGGTGGGGATACAAATAAAACACAGACGGAAGACACTTGGCAACAGTACAGATACATCACCAGACACACAGTGGAAGCAAAGCACATCACGACAAGAAAGGCATCCCCGCATGACATGAAGAGAGTCCTATGGCAACAAGCACCATGGCACAAACAATGTTAAGGGCAGACAACAGAACAAGAGAAAACAACAAAGTGTCAGACCACAATACAAGTAGCATAGCACTACTGAATAGCCAAATGGACAGATAGAGGCAACAAATAATAGCAGCGCAAGCAGCCAGTCAGAAAACAGAGTGAGAGTGTCCATGATTGAGTCCTTAATATCAAATGTATGATGAAGTGCTGGTTGTAAAAACAGACGATAATCTGGCTATTACAACTGCCATAACTCCATGAAATTGTAATATAATGGTTTCTGTGAGGGTTTTAAATTGATCAAAAGCGTTGTATTGAATTGCCTCTGAATTGTGTGAGTGCTACAGATCCTGCTCTTTGCTCAGTTTGACAGTGACTACACAGAGTTCAAGTTCCAGATCCAAGGACTCTTCCAGTCTCTCCAATCATTGCTAGTGGCCTGGTTTGAGCAGTCACTAACCGTGAGTTCTCACTGATCCAAAAGTCTCTATGACATCTAAGGGTACCAGCTAATCTCGAATTGTAAAGCATGTTTCTATGATGATTCGTCACCTTTCACCTCGCTGAATTCTTTCTCTACCATTAGACTGAGCGAATGCTTGACCTCCTCTCCAAGTTTGAGAATGGCGTCGGTAAGCAGCTGGACCTCACAGACAAATACATGGCAGTACTGCAGCGCTATAGCCGAGACCTGGAGCTTGTCAGGAAGCTCTATCAAAAGCAGAAGGACAACCCTCCCATTCCGCGAAACATGCCTCCTGTGAGTCCATGTAGTCCAACTTTTCGAAAATGTGCTGCACATAGCAAATTGGTAGCATTTCATGATAAAAGCATGATGAATTATGTGTTTTTCTTCCAGCATTCAACTAACACATTCACTGTTTTGTTATAGTATAATGTACTCAGACCTCTGTGGCCACTGCAAAATACATTTCACACATTTGCTGGCTGCCCACAGAGCTTTGCAGCACTTCCTCAGTAAATTTGATGTGCGGTGACTATGGTGTTAATGTCAAAGCCTGTATGAAAGAGGATCTAAAGCAGAGCTCTACAACCCTGTTCCTGGAGAGCAACCGTCCAGTATATTTTTCACATCTGATTATAATAATTAGCTGGTTGATGAGATGAATCCAGTTAGAACCAACCCGGGTTGGTTCTACAGGAGGGTAACTCTTCAGGAACAGGGTTGGAGTGAAAACCTACAGGAGGGTAGCTCTTCAGGAACAGGGTTGGAGTGAAAACCTACAGGAGGGTAACTCTTCAGGAACAGGGTTGGAGTGAAAACCTACAGGAGGGTAACTCTTCAGGAACAGGGTTGGAGTGAAAACCTACAGGAGGGTAGCTCTTCAGGAACAGGGTTGGAGTGAAAACCTACAGGAGGGTAGCTCTTCAGGAACAGGGTTGGAGTGAAAACCTACAGGAGGGTAGCTCTTCAGGAACAGGGTTGGAGAGCCCTGATATAATGCATTTATCCCTTTTCAGACATTTAAGGCATACTAAACATACAGTGTGAAGAACATGGACAGCACATACAGAATGTCAAGAGTCTTTTTGGTCTTCATAGGTTTTAAAATGCTTCTCTCTCTGGCAGGTTGCAGGGAAGATTATGTGGTCGCGGCAACTATTCCGAAAGATTGAGTTACCTATGTCTATCCTGAAAAACAAAATGGACATTCTAAAGGTAGTCTTTTACAATTTCAACAACATTTCCTCAATTGTTTTGTTTGATATGTAACCCTAAATGAGGTAGATGTGATACTTTGGGTTGACACTTTTCAAACTTTGTGTTTTCTGAATTCATACTTTTGTGTGGGAAGCAAAACAAAGGAAATTAATGAAATGTGATATCTACAGTACCTAATTTGTATGGTCCCCAAAGAAAAATATGGTTTCATTTATACTCTCATTATATTTAGAATGCATGCCCAGTACATTGCGTCATTCTGAGCAGTATGCTAGTGTAGATATTGTTACAGAGACTCGTGCTTCTCTTTTTGTCTGGCAGACCCCTGAGATGAGGAAGGTGATCAGAAGCTATAACAAGATGGCCGCCGTTCTCCTTGAGTTCGAGCTCCTGTACCACAGAGGCTGGAGCCAAGCCGTGGAGATGGGCCGTCACGGCCTGAATGCATCGCTGCTTGTCAGAGACCCAGAAACAAAGGTTCTGCCCATTCCAAAGTGCCGCTAATGTCGACATTATATTCAGATAATGGCCCTTTCCTTAGAGGCCAAAGCTATAGAACTAAGCAACACCTTGTATTATATTTGATAATGTTAACATTATTTAAGTGTGTGTTGTGCAAATTTGAGATTTACATTAAAAATGTTGTCATTTAGCAGACGCTCTTATTCTTAGCGACTTACAGGAGCAATTAGGGTTAAGTGCCTTGCTCAATGACACATCGGCAGATTTTTCACATAGTTGGCTCGTGGATTCGAACCTGCAACCTTTCCATTATTGGCCCAACGCTCTTAACCGCTAGGCCTACACTTTCCGATTTCACTCTGTTAACTCACCCTTCAATATTGTGATTCTTGCTTGCCCAGAAGATATATGTTAATCTTGACTCCTTGGTCCTGGAGGTTCTGCATGAGGCTAAGTGCATGCATAAGCTTGGCATCGCGGTCCCAACTGTGATCCTGAATATGTGTGCCAAAGAAGTCGAGCTGAAGGCCCAGCAAAACAGGTGAGATATTATTGATTGAATCAAGTGTTTCAGTAATCAGTAAAGTGTTGAACTAAACCAAAACACCCTATATCTCCCAGGACCAGGTTTGGTGACCAGGTGTTGACTATGGGTCTAATGTACAATACATGTCTATTTTTTACAACAGTTGAAGCAAAAATGCACATGGTATCATAGAGGATGTTTTAATAGTGAAATCCCTTTGTCCCAGGCTACAGGAAATGCTGCAGGACTTTGAAGCAGTCTTATCCAGGATCCCTCCCATCCTCCTCCCCCTGATGCAGCCCTTCATCAGACACGTGGAGAACTCTCTCTCCCCAGGGCTCACTACTCTCTCCTGGACATCACTCAACACCGACAGATGTGAGAGCAGTTTACTGTAGTTTACTGGTAAAATTCGACAGGGTTCTCCTATTCCAGTCCTGGAGACGGTTGTACAGTATGTGTACAGGCGTTAGTTCCAACCCTGTGGTAATACACCTGATTCAGCTAATCATAACTCATAAGGAGGATTATGATTGGGTTAAATATCTGAATCAGGTGTGTTACTGCAGGGCTGGATTTAAGCATTGAATCTGGGATTGTGTTCTTTCAGTAATATTCAGACTTAACCAAACAAACTGTCCTTTTCTTGTAGTCATAGAGAATGTATATGGAGTACTGCAAGAACTGGAGCAAGTTGCAAAGGTTGCCATGGATACACTGGAGTGTCGCATCGAGAGAATCCTACAGGCCATGTCGTCCACTGCCCTGCTGGTGCTGCCCGAGGATATGCCCGTTTCATCCCAAAACTTTCATAGCCAGGCTGAGGAAACTGTGAGGTCTGCTGGGAAGGCACTGAGCATGTGAGTGCTGACTGAGCTCTACAAATTATACAGAAAGGTCAATTATGCCTATGTTTGGTTAGTCCAATATGTGAAATCTTAGTGTCATTACATGGTTTGATATGAACTTGCAACAAGTGACCAACAGACAAAGGAAAATAAAGGATTGGTGTTTTCAGAGTAATCGTCTCTCTATTACCATTACCAAAAACAGCATCATTGATCAAATCATCAGGGTATCATTGTTTGAAACGTTTGCTCAGTTTCACTTCAGCTGTTTATCTTGATTTCACTGCAGCCAAAGTAAACAAGTGGAAATGTCTATGTACGAGATGACTGACGAGCTGAAAAAGAGGATGACGCCAGCGGAAGTAGTCAACCTAAAGGTGGGTTAGTGTGACTGACTCGTTGAACAGCGCAAGTTTTCAGGTCTCAGGACAAAGTTACTTTTCACACAAGTGTGGTTCAAGAAACCACCTCTGTTACATTAGCAGTAAACGCACAACTACACCTGTCAACAATGAGCCTTTGTGTAACGCCTCAATGTTCTCTGATTCAGGGGTCTCTCCAGTGTCTACACCCGGATGCTAAACAGAAGACACGCTGCCAGTTGTGTCTAGCCTGTTGCTTTTACAACCTGATGGCTCAGCTGTGCCAGAGGAACACAGAGGCCCTGGTCAAAGGTGAGATTTCCAATTGTTCTTTTACCTATGTGAGGTCATCGGGGTTGGGATCAACTCTGTTTTAATCAAACCAAGACATTAATTCAAATGCAATAATTCAATGAAAACAATACACATTGGCAATAATAGTTAGTTGCTTTTGACTGAGTACCAAAACTGCCCTAAACTGACGTATGTTTTCCTATAATCATTTACATTTTCATAGCTACAAGGTCATCCCTTGATTCTCTGAGGCGAAGGCTTCATGTGGCGAGTTCCAAGTACCAGTCGTCCTCGTACCTGAGTCGACCACAGGTCCAGGTTCCTCTCTTCGAGGCCTCTATTCAGCTGGCCATTCCCAACATCGTCCTCAAGCCCAGTCTAGAGGACATCCAGGTACTCCTTGACACATGTAAAGAAATAGTCCAAAGTCAAAGTTTATTGGCAAATTGGATAGAAAAGATTAATGGAAAATATATATATTTAAGTCTATTTTATGTTATGAATATACACATGAGTGTGTTTATTGCTATCTCTTCAATATTCAATTATTTTCTACTGATAAATCACATAGTATGGTGGCATTGTCCTCTGTCTTTGTCCCCTGCTTGTGTCTCACAGAGTACTGTCAACAAAGTTGTGAGCATTGTGCTGTCTATGGCTACAGACATCCCACTATGGACATTTTCCCATCTACATCACAAGCAGCTTCAGGTAGGCTTGCTATCTGGTCGATGTATCTGCTGCTTATTACGTCTGCTGTGTTGCCTTGGACTTTTCTGCTCTAACCCACTGTGAATATTTCTTATTGTTCTATATTTGATGAATTTGTACCTTTTCTCCATATAGTGTGTTTTATTTCTTTTTAGTGGTATTGTGTGTTGTCCTGTTCACTGTTGGCCAGGTCGTATTGTAAATGAGAATTGGTTCTCAATTGACTTATCTGGTTAAATAAAGGTGGAATAAATAAATCAAATAAATAAACTAAAGATTCCTGAATGGTATTACTATCATATTTTTTTCTTATAATTATTCCTACCTTAAATATTGTTGAGAAATTGAATGTAAGAAGTGATCCAAATTGGGGTCTTTCCCTGTGCCCCTCCCCAGGCAGAGCAGGCTGCAGTCAGGGACGCTGGGGATGACGGCCCCCTGACCAAACAGCTGGTCCTCAAGCCCCTGGACCGGCAGCTGGCCGAGCACAAGGACGTCACCAAGGCCGTCATCCAGCTGGGTTCCATCGTGTCCTCCCTCAGGACCGAGGCCGGGGATGTACTGCAGGAGTTCCATCACTTCTCCACCCTGTGGAATCAGGTCTGCTGGGCTGGAAATGTTAGCGATACATAAAACAATGCTGGTGGCATCATCTTTGAATGATCCATTAGTATTCAAGTTTTACCAGAGCCAGGATGTACTAAGCCAAGAATGAAAGAGAGAAAGACTCTATGTCGATGAATTGATGTACTGTATACAATGATTTGATATGATTTGATCATATTTGACCGTTCGGATCTATATAACATGACTCGTATTGTTCTCCCCAGGACCCAGAGGAAGAAGTGAAAACCTTCCTGGAGACCAGTCCATCCCTCCCAGCTTTCAGCACTCAGATTTCCTCCTACTCTGTTAGTGACATTCACTCATTGTTTTACATATTGGATGGTTGTCATTAGATTTTGATCTGTTTGATGTGTTACTTGCTCACCTCATGCAGAAAATGGAAGCTCAGATTGACAGCTTGCCAGCCTCCTGCACTGTGGGTTCAGTCCTGTTCCACACAGAACACCTTAAGCTCTCCCTGACCCAGGAGTGCCGTGCCTGGAAACGGGCCTTTGGAGCTGCGCTGAACAGCCAGGCCTCAGCCGACATGGCCGACATCTACTCCTTTGTGGACGGCCTGACCAAGAGGCTCCAGAGGCCTGTTGAAGACCTGGAGGACGTTAGGGGAGCCATGGCCTCTCTCCGAGAGGTCAGAGAGGCAGAGATCCGGATAGACGCCACCATCGGCCCCGTGGAGGAGTCGTTTGCCCTGCTCAACCGCCACGAGTTGATCTTCAGCGACGGGAACGCAGAGAAGGTGGACGGGCTGACGTACGCCTGGAGGAACCTCAATGCAATGGTGGGTGGAAAATGTTATGTATTTCACGTCACATTTTCTCACCTGACATTTTATTGTTCCTCTATTCACTTGTCCCGTGTGGAGTTTCTGATGCCAAACATTCTCTTGTCAATCACCTTGTAACCCACTGAGGCAAAATATAAGAAAAGGAATTTGGAATTTGATGAAGTTTAAGACTCACGTACATCGACTGTGGTAGTTGTTGCAGCCAACCAAGACATATATTCTGTACATGTGGCAGTAGAGGGCAGCAAACCACTGAGTATGTGACGAACATGCCCTTCTTGCTCTCTCTCAAGTATGAGTCAAAAATGGTTCCTGTCTGCTTTAAAGCCCAGTGCATTCAAAAACATGATTTTCCTGTGTTTTATATATATATTTACACACCATGCGGTTGGAATAATACTGTGGAATTGTGAGAATTATGATAATGCTGTTTTAGTGTGAGAGCTGTTTGAAAAGCCCGCCTGAAATGTCCACCTCTTTTAGTGGGATGGATTTTTGGCCTGCCTGGTGACCCGGCAGTAAATTAGTTAGACTAAAAATAATGAGTTCCAAACCTCTCTGCCAGCTTGACCATTTTCATTGAAAACAATCACAGTAAGGTATTTCATTGTTACCCAGAAATGATTTGATATTGAGATATAAACAGCTGCATTGGACCTTTAAGGGCTGGCTCTCCCATAGGCACCAATGCTTTAGCAGCTTGATCTGGTCTGCTTAGTTCATTAACTGTAAATTAATCAGAAAAAAGGAGCAAGTGAGATGTCTCACTTCCTCTTCCATCTCTGTTTGAGCTGTGCTCTGTATCTGAAACCAAAACAATGTCCATCAAAAGGTGATGGAAACCCAAAACACCCTGGTGAAGATTCAACCTGCCATGAAGGCAGACCTACTGTCAGGGGTAGAGACCTTCCAGAACTCTGTCCAGACCTACTACTCAGATTATGACAAAAGGTAGAATACAGTTATATTTTTCATTCAGACATTTTGCTCAATAGTTGATAGATTCCTGTAATCCACATGCTTTATGTTCATCAAGTGGCCCTGGAGTGGAGGGGTTGACCCCAGATGAAGCCAGCGACAGACTGCAGAGCTTCCAGGCCCAGTTCAATGAGCTGTGGAGAAAATATGTTACCTACTCTGGAGGGGAGGAGCTATTCGGCCTTTCAGTTAACGGTGACTATTCTCACATTTATATCCACATTGAAATACACTGTTTCCTGGACCCATATTTTACATATCCTTGGACTTCAAAACACTTTCAATGGAGATTCAGGACTAGGCTAATATGGCTAATATCTCTCGTTAACAGAATATCCCGATCTTCAGAGAATTAAAAGAGAGCTGGGTCTTTTGTCAAAACTTTACACGCTCTACAACTCTGTCACTGAAAGTGTCACTAGTTACTATGATATCCAATGGGCCGACCTAAACATAGACAAGATCAACAATGAACTGCAGGATTTCCAGAACAGGTAGAATCCCATGGACTGTGATATATACATGTCAATATGCTGTATTGGAAAATAATCTAAACGATAGATAAGTTAAAGTTGAGTTGCTGACTAATCCTTGTGAACATTGTGATTACTCTATTTTTCCACTTTCCATAAGAATCCGGAAACTTCCCAAGGCGTTGAAGGAGTGGCAAGCCTTTAGTGACCTGAAGAAGACAATCGATGACTTCAACGAGACGTGCCCCCTACTTTACATGATGGCTAACAAGGTGAAACAATACCTTTAATTTAATCATCTACAACTCATATTGCTTTTCCTGACGATTGTCCCTTTCAATCCCCTCTCCCTTTCAGGCGATGATGTCCAGGCATTGGAGCCGCCTGAGTGACCTCACAGGTCACATCTTCGAGGTGGAGTCGGAGAGCTTTGCCCTCAGAAACATCATGGAGGCACCACTGCTCAACTACAAAGAGGATATTGAGGTACTATGTCACCAAATCCCCTCACCAAAATGGGCAAACAATATACTTGTAAAATATAATTAGGTGTGCTGTGTTTATCTGGACAGGATGTGTGCATCAGCGCCGTGAAGGAGAGGGACATTGAGGCCAAACTGAAAGACGTAGTGGCAGAGTGGAGCAGCCACACTCTCACCTTCGCCCCCTTCAGGAACCGGGGGGAACTGCTACTGAAGGGTACTGACACTGCAGAGAAGGTGGCCCTCATGGAGGACAGTCTGATGGTGCTGGCCTCACTCATGAGCAACCGGTAGGTACCACCACATCCTCATGTCTGATTTGATCGAATGGATTTCGAACCCAGGTACCACAATATTAGCAATCAGACATGAATTCAGAATTGAATTCAATGTTTACTGTATCGCTTCTAGGTGACCATACAGATAGTTGTCGATGGCGGCAGGTAGCCTAGAAGTTGAGATGCAGGTAGCGTAGCGGTTTGAGAATTGGGCCAGTAACCGAAAGGTCGCTATTTTGAATCCCTGACCCGACAAGGTGAAAAATCTATCTGTGCCCTTGAACAAGGCATTTAACCCTAATTGCGTCAAGGTCACTGTTGATAATGGCAGACTCTGGCTGTGACCCCACTCTCCAAGGGTGTCTCGGGGAGAGTGGGATATGCAACAAAAAAACACATTTCCCATTCACACGTGTATTAATACCCACTGTACATGTGTGAAATTATACTTTTCCAGGTATAATGCCCCATTCAAGCCTTCCATCCAGCAGTGGGTGCTGAAGCTGTCTAACACCACTGAGGTCATAGAGAAATGGTTGACGGTTCAGAACCTGTGGATCTACCTGGAGGCCGTATTTGTCGGAGGGGATATCGCTAAGCAGCTGCCCCAGGTCAGAACAAGCTGAACCATGCTCTGTTTACCTGTTGATTCACTATTGTTTCACTTGAATGTAGATTCAATTTGAACTTAGTGTGAATTCCAGGCTATTCAAGTAAGGATATGGCCACTAAATCTGTCCCATATAGGAAGCCAAGAGGTTCCAGAACATCGACAAGTCCTGGCAGAAGATCATGCAGCGTGCCCACGAGGTGACAGGTGTGGTGCAGTGCTGTGTGGGGGACGAGACCCTCAGCCAGCTGTTGCCCCATCTTCTGGAGCAGCTGGAGGTGTGTCAGAAGTCCCTGAGCGGGTACCTGGAGAAGAAGAGGCTTGTGTTCCCTCGGTTCTTCTTTGTCTCTGACCCTGCTCTACTGGAGATCCTGGGACAGGCCTCAGACTCCCACACCATACAGGTACTGGACTGGACAAACTAAAAACATTCTATGGCTGGGTTACGTTAGGGCATTTTCTTCTACTGTACTGTTTCTCCATGTCTGGTATGGCCATAGATACCATTGATACACGACCATGCCAAAGGTATGTGGACAGCTGCTCATTGAACAGCTCAATCCAAAATCATGGCCATTAATATGGAGTTGGTCTCCCCTTTGCTGCTATAACAGCCTCCACTCTTCTGGGAAGGCTTTCCACTATATGTTGGAACATTGCTGCAGGGTCTTGCTACCATTAATCCACAATAGCATTAGTGTGGTCGGGCACTGATTTTGGGTGATTAGGCCTGGCTCGCAGTCGGCGTTCCAATTAGTCTCAAAGATGTTCGATTGAGTTGAGGTCAAGGCTCTGTGCAGGCCAGACAATTTCTTCCACACCGATCTTGACAAACCATTTCTGTATGGACCTCACTTTGTGCACGGGGGCATTATCATGCTGAAACAAGAAAGGGCCTTCCCCAAACTGTTGCCGCAAAGTTAGAACCACAGAATCGTCTAGAATGTCATTGTATGCAGCGTTATATGTAGCGTTATGATTTCACTTCACTGGAGCTAAGGGGCCTAGCCCGATTCATGAAAAACAGCCCCAGACCATTATTCCTCCTCCATCAAACTTTACAGTTGGCACTATGCATTGGGGACTAGCGTTCTCCTGGCATCTGCCAAACCCAGATTTGTCCGTCGGGCTGCCAGATGGTGAAGCGTGATTAATCACTCCAGAGAATGCGTTTCCACTGCTCCAGAGTCCAATGGTGGCAAATCCCTCCCTCCCATTTTAGACACAATTGCTTAGTATGGCAAGTTTTCAGGTTATAAGATGCTCAGACATGGAAACCCATTTCATGAAGCTTTCGACAAACAGTTATTGTGTTGACGTTGCGTCTGGAGGCAGTTTGGAACTCGGTAATGAGTGTTGCAACAGAGGACAGATGATTTGTACACGCTTCAGCACTCAGTGGTCCCATACCACTTCGCGGCTGAGCTGTTGTTGCTCCTAGACATTTTCTCTTCACAATAACATCACTTACAGTAGATCGGGGCAGCTCTAGCAGGGCAGAAATGTAACTAACTGACTTGTTGAAAAGGTGGCATCCTTTGACGGTGCCACGTTGAATGTCACTGAGGGGCAGCAGGCAGCCTGGCCGTTAGGAGCGTTGGGCCAATAACCGAAAGGTAGCTGGATCGAATCCCTGAGCTGACATGGTAAAAATCTTTCGTTCTGCCCCTGAGCAAAGCAGTTAACCCACTGTTCCACAGACGCTGATGACGTGGATGTTGAGTAAGGCAGCCCCCCCGCATCTCTCTGTTTGAGGGGTTGGGTTAAATGCGTAAGACACATTTCAGTTGAATTCATTCAGTTGTATAACTGACTAGGTATCCCCCTTTCCTTCTTCAGTAAGGCCATTCTTCTGCCAATATTTGTCTATGGAGATTGCATGGCTGTGTGCTCGATTTTATGCACCTGTCAGCAACGGGTGTGGCTGCTATAGCCGGAACCACTCATTTGAAGGGGTGTCCACATGTATTAATTGTTTGGTGTTTTAACTATTGTCTCAATGTGTAACTGTGCAGTCTACATTATGTTTTTTGACTGCATAAAATGAAATCAATCAAAATCAATGAAATGTAGTGCGGTTCTAGTTCTATCATTTGTCGTTATCTCAAATTAAACCTCTCTCAAACTGTAACTTGTCATCTCCTTTGGGTACAGGCTCATCTGCTGAGTCTTTTCGACAATGTGAACTGTGTGGTTTTCCATGATAAGAACTATGACCAGATCCTAAGCTTCCAGTCCCAGGAAGGAGAGACAGTAGACTTGTCCGAACCTGTTTTGGCTCAGGTACACTTAACCTACTGTACACACTGCTGAGTTGAAGGCAATGCTCCTCAATGCATGACTCACATTTGGCATTGGTGTTCTGATACGTTTCAATACAAAATGGAAGTTTCTTATTCCCATATTAAAAAGCCATTCTGCTTTGATTCCTGCTCAACCATCTACTTTATATGTTCAGAGGTAGACTAATCATGTGGCGCAGATCCATTACTGAACATTGTCCTCTGATGGTGTCCGATAGGGAAATGTAGAAGCCTGGCTGGGGCTCTTGCTGGACAGAGTGAGGAAGACCATCCATGGCATTATCCGGCAGGCTCACATGTCCATCAGTGACGCAGGACTAAAGCTGGTGGAGTTCCAGTCTGTGTTCCCAGCCCAGGTGGGTCTGCTGGGCATCCAGATGATCTGGACCAGGGATGCAGAGGAAGCACTGGGGTTCAGCAAGGGAGACAAAAAGGTAACAGTCTGGGCATTCAAATACTGTACATGTAAGATACTTGCAAGTATTTGAGGTGTGCTTGATTTTGCTTGGAGCTTCCACTTTTGGGACCATTCCATTGGTGCTATTATACTAGGTAAAGTATATGTTGTAGAATGTGGTTATACTGTACCTGAAAGGGAATTGTATTTTTTTTTTTACCTTTATTTAACTAGGAAAGTCAGTTAAGAACTAATTCTTATTTACAATGACGGCCTACCCTGGCTGAACCTTAACCCGAACGACGCTGGGCCAATTGTGCACCGCCCTATGGGACTCCCAATCACGTCCGGTTGTAATACAACCTGGAATCATACCAGGGTCTGTAGTGACGCCTCTAGCACTGAGATGCAGTGCCTTAGACCTCTGCACCACTCGGGAGCCGGAATCTTCACCTCTAGACAAGAAGTAGCTTTATTTCTAAAATGTGATTTTGTGGATACATTGTTGAATAAATTATTTTGTGTTTTCTTTTTACTTCTTGACTTGATTGCACAGGTCATGCAAACTACCAATCAAAAGTTTGGGGATATCCTGAATGAGCTGATTGATATGACCACTCGAGACTTGACCAGGAATGAACGCACCAAGTATGAGACTCTGATAACCATCCATGTGCATCAGAAAGACATATTCGACGACCTGGTGAGCATACCCTTTGCATTGTTTCAAAGTCTTTTCCCCAACCACATACAAGTTGATGTATTAACTTTCTTAGAAGCCTTATAGTATTTTTAGCAAAAGTACAGCAATAGTAAGATATTGGAATGCCATCTCTTTTTTTCAATGCAACATTTATACAACCTATTTTTCAGTAAGAAAGGGGGCACATTTTTCATGAATAACCTCTAGAATATTCATTGGGCATTTCATAAGGTATCTTATAAAGCTTTGCATGACTCTCCATCAGGTTGTACTATATAAACGTAATCCATGACTAAATCCACATCCCAATATCACTCAGGTGCGAATGAACATCCGATCGACATTAGACTTTGAGTGGCAGAAGCAATCCCGCTTCTACTTCATCGAGGACAAGGACAGATGTATAATCCAGATCACTGACGTGGAGTTTAGCTACTGCAACGAGTATCTGGGCTGTACCGATAGACTGGTCATCACCCCTCTCACTGACAGGTCTTTAATAATTACACTAATGGTATTCTATCTACTCTGAAACTCCTGCTTGTATTATAGTGTTATTGTCTTACTGGGACATATTATGGGCAGATTTCCCAAGCACAGATTAAGCCTAGTGCTGGTCAAAAAAGCATATTCAGTGATGATTCAGGATAAATCTCTGGGAAACCAGCTCTGTGATATCTACTATAATGCATACCAGCGCAGACAATACGGCTGGCTGAAAAGATCTTATCCAATTGCAAGAATGAGTTTGTTGCAACAATTAAGCAAACTTTTAAGCAAATTTTACCAAATTTTTACCAGCATGTCACGTGCAACCAGAGAAAAAAAAATCCTAGACCATCTTTATGCCACACACAGAGATGCATACAAAGCTCTCCCTCGCCCTCCATTTGGCAAATCTGACCATAATTCTATTCTCCCGATTCCTACTTACAAGCAAAAACTAAAGCAGGAAGTACCAGTGACTCGCTCAATAGGGAAGTGGTCAGATGACGCGGATGCTCCACTACAGGACTGTTTTGCTAGCACAGACTGAAAAATATTCTGGGATTCATCCAATGGCATTGAGGAGGACACCACTTCAGTCTTCGGGTTCATCAATAAGTGCATCGACGACGTCGTCCCCACAGTGACTGTACGTACATATCCCAACCAGAAGCCATGGATTACAGGCAACATCCACATCGAGCTAAAGGCTAGAGCAGCCACTTTCAAAGGAGTGGGAGACTAATATGGACGCTTATAAGAAATCCCGCTATGCCCTCAGACAAACCATCAAACAAGCAAAGCGTCAATACAGGATTAAGATTGAATCCTACTACACCGGCTCTGACGCTCATCGGATGTGGCAGGGCTTGAAAACTATTGTGGATTACAAAGTGAAACCCAGACGTGAGCTGCCCAGTGACGCGAGCCTACCTGATTAGCTAAATGCCTTTTATGCTTGCTTCGAGGCAAGCAACACTGAAGCATCCATGAGAGCACCAGCTGTTCTGGATGACTGTGTGATAACGCTCTCGGTAGCCGATGTGAACAAAACCTTTGGTCAACATTCACAAAGCCGCTGGGCCAGACGGATAACCAGGATGTGTACTCAAAGCATGCGCAGACCAACTGTCAAGTGTCTTCACTGACATTTTCAACCTCTCCCTCACCGAGTCTGTAATACCTACATGTTTCAAGCTGACCATCATAGTCCCTGTGCCCAAGGAAGCGAAGGTAACATGCCTAAATGATTACCACCCCGTGACACTCAAGTCGGTAGCCATGAAGTGCTTTGAAAGGCTGGTCATGGCTCACATCAACAGCATCCTCCCGGACACCCTAGACCCACTCCAATTCGCATACCACCCCAACAGATTCACAGATGACGCAATCTAAATCGCACTCCACACTGCCCTTTCTCACATGGACAAAAGGAACACATATGTGAGAAAGCTGTTCATTGACTACAGCTGAGCGTTCAACACCATAGTGCCTACGAAGCTCATCACTAAGCTAAGGACTCTGGAACTAAACACCTCCCTCTGCAACTGGATTCTGGACTTCCTGACGGGCCGCCCCCATGTGGTAAGAGTAGGCAACAACACGTCTGCCACGTTGATCCTTAACACTGTACTTTGTCCCCTCCTGTATTCCCCCTTCACCCATGACTGCGTAGCCAAACACGACTCCAACACCATCATTAAGTTTGCTGACGACACAACAGTGGTAGGCCTGATCACCGACAATGATGAGATGGCCTATAGGGAGAAGGTCAGAGAACTGGCAGTGTGGTGCCAGGACAACAACCTCTCTCTCAATGTGAGCAAGACAAAGGAGCTGACCGTGGACTACAGGAAAAGGCGGGCCGAACAGGCCCCCAGTAACATCAATGGGGCTGTAGTGGAGCGGGTCGAGAGTTTCAAGTTCCTTGGTGTCCACATCACCAACAATCAATCATGGTCCAAACAATCATGGTCCCCCTCAGGAGACTGAAAATATTTGGAATGGGTCCCCAGATCCTCACTACAGCCCCGTTGATGTTAATGGGGACCTGTTTGGCCCGCCTTTTCCTGTAGTCCACGATCAGCTCCTTTGTCTTGCTCACATTGAGGGAGAGGTTGTTGTCCTGGCACCACACTGCCAGTTCGCTGACCTTCTCCCTATAGGGAGAAGTTCGGCTGCACCATCGAGAGCATCCTGACCGGTTACATCACTGCCTGGTATGGCAACTGCTCGGCATCTGACCGTAAGGCGCTACAGAGGGTAGTGCGTATGGCCCACTACATCACTGGGGCCAAGCTTCCTGCCATCCAGGACCTATACAATAGGCAGTGTCAGAGGAAAGCCCATAAAATTGTCAGAGACTCCAGTCACCCAAGTTAGACTGTTTTCTCTGCTACCACATGGCAAGCGGTACCGGAGCACCAAGTCTAAGACCAAAAGGCTCCTCAACAGCTTCTACCCCAAAGCATTAGACTGCTGAACAATTAATAAAATCGCCACCGGAGCACCAAGTCTAAGACCAAAAGGCTCCTCAACAGCTTCTACCCCAAAGCATTAGACTGCTGAACAATTAATAAAATCGCCACCGGACAATTTACATTGACCCCCCCCCCCCCCCCCCCTCCCTTTTGTACATTGCTGAAACTCGCTGTTTATAATCTATGCATAGTCACTTCACCCCCACCTACATGTACAAATTACCTCAACTAACCTGTACCCTCACACACTGACTCGGTACCGGTGCCCCCTATATATAGCCTCGTTATTCTTATTGTGTTACTTTTTATTATTACTTTTTATGTTAGTCTACTTGGTACATATTTTCGTAACTCTTCTTGAAATGCACTGTTGGGTTAAGGACTTATAAGTAAGCATTTCACAGTAAAGTCTACACTTGTAGTATTCTGCGCATGTGACTAATGAAGTTTGATTTGATTGGATCATCAGCACAATGATGACTGACATGTTCGGACTCCACTAGGTGTTACATCACCCTGTCCCAGGCCCTGGGTATGAGTATGGGTGGAGCCCCGGCAGGGCCGGCTGGTACAGGTAAGACCGAGACCACCAAAGACATGGGCCGTTGCCTGGGGAAGTACGTTGTCGTCTTCAACTGCTCTGACCAGATGGACTATAGAGGGCTAGGACGAATCTATAAAGGTACTAAAGCTTGTCCATGGGGAGATAACATGGAAAGGTCTCTGACTTGACAATTAATCAAAGCTAAATATGATCTGTCAATACTCATAAAACACTGCTATGAATGTTGCTCTGACACACATAAAGAGGTAATGAGGGTTTTACTAAATGTGTCACAAAGACATATGTACAGTACGGCCCCTTTAAATGAAGCATTTCCTAAAAAATAACCATCATAGCATATGGAATTATGCAGAGTACATAAAGGGTATAAACGGAGAGCAAACATTATCTGCAGGTTTGGCTCAGTCAGGTGCATGGGGCTGCTTTGATGAGTTCAACCGCATCGAGCTCCCTGTCCTGTCAGTAGCAGCCCAGCAGATCTATATAGTGTTGCAGTGCAAAAAGAACAAGAAGACACAGTTTATCTTCACGGATGGCGACTTGGTGGAAATGGACAGAGAGTTTGGCATCTTCCTAACCATGGTGAGAGAATATCACATTTCACATTTTCACTAACATTGTGCTAAATTGCATGTAAGGTTCAAATACCAACTGTGAAAGGAAGATTTACTAGACATTATTTAGTGTGGTTTGCACACTCTTTTATAAAAATAAAAAAAATGTACCCCAATTTCGATCTTGTCTCATCGCTGCAACTTCCCAACGTGCTCGGGAGGTGAAGGTCGAGTCATGCATCGTCCGAAACATGACCCGCCAAACCCCACTTCTTAATACTCGCCCGCTTAACCCGGACGCCAGCCGCACCAATGTGTAGGAGAAAACACTGTTCACCTGACGACCGAGGTCAGCCTGCAGGCCCCCGGCCCGCCACAAGGAGTTGCTAGAGCGCGATGAGCCAAGTAAAGGCCCCCCCTGCCAAACCCTCCCCTAACCCGGGCAACGCTGAGACAATTGTGAGGTGCCTTATGGGACTTCTGTTCACGACCGGTTGTGATACAGCCAGGGATTGAACCGGGGTCTGTAGTGATGCCTCTCGCACTGCCTTAGACAGTGCCTTAGACCGCTGCACCACTCGGGAGGCCCCTTGGTTTACTTAATCCCTTCTTGAGTCAATTGTCAATGTTATGTTTCCTATTATCTCTGTTCTACTGGTCTTCGCAAATGGCAGAACCCTGGATATGCTGGCCGCCAGGAGCTTCCGGAGAACCTGAAGATCCAGTTCCGTACGGTGGCCATGATGGTTCCAGACAGAGCCATCATCATGAGGGTGAAGCTAGCCAGTGCTGGTTTCCGTGACAACCAAGTCCTCAGCCGCAAGTTCTACACCCTGTACAAGCTGTGTGAAGAGCAGCTCTCCAAGCAGGTAACATCAAGGTGGTTGGTTTCTCAAATGACTGCCTCGCCTGGTTCACCAACTACTTATCAGACAGAGTTCAGTGTGTCAAATTGGAGGGCATGTTGTCCGGACCTCTAGCAGTCTCTATGGGGGTGCCACAGGGTTCAATTCTCAGCCGACTCTCTTCTCTGTATACATCAAGGATGTCGCTCTTGCTGCTGGTGATTCTCTGATCCACCTCTACGCAGACGACACTATTCTGTATACTTCTTGCCCTTCTTTGGACACTGTGTTGACTAACCTCCAGACGAGCTTCAAAGCCATACAACTCTCCTTCCGTGGCCTCCAACTGCTCTTAAATGCTAGTAAAACTAAATGCATGCTCTTCAACCGATCAGTGCCCGCATCTGCCCGCCCGTCTAGCATCACTACTCTGGACGGACTTAGAATATGTACTACATATTACCTAATAACTACAAATACCTAGGTTTCTGATTAGACTGTAAACTCTCCTTCCAGACTCACGTTAAGCAACTCCAATCCAAAATTACATCTAGAATCTGCTTCCTATTTCGCAACAAAGCATCCTTCACTGCCAACATACCCTTGTAAAACTGACTATCCTACCGATCCGCAATGTAATTTGCAAAATAGCCTCCAACACTCTACTCAGCAAATTGGATGCAGTCTATCACAGTGCCATCCGTTTTGTCACCAAAGCCCCTTATACTACTCACCACTGCGACCTGTATGCTCTCGTTGGCTGGCCCTCGCTTCATATTCGTCGCCAAACCCACTGGCTCCAGGTCATCTATAAGTCTTTGCTAGGTAAAGCCCCGCCTTATCTCAGCTCACTGGTCACCATAGCAGCACCCACCCGTAGCATGCGCTCCAGCAGGTACAGTATATTTCACTGGTCACCCCCAAAGCCAATTCCTACTTTGGCCGCCTTTCCTTCCAGTTCTCTGCTGCCAATGACTGGAACAAACTGCAAAAATCACTGAAGCTGGAGACTCATATCTCCCTCATTAACTTTAAGCACCAGCATTCAGAGCAGCTCACAGATCACTGCACCTGTACATAGCCCATCTGTAAATAGCCCATCCAACTATCTCATCCCGATACTGTTACTTATTTATTTTTCTCCTTTGCACCCCAGTAACTCTACCTGCACATTCATCTTCTGCATATCTATTACTCCAGTGTGGAATTGCTATATTGTAATTATTTTGCCACTATGGCCTATTTATTGCCTTAACTCCCTTATCCTACCTTATTTGCACTCACTGTATATAGACTTTTTCTATTGTATTTTTGACTATGTTTGTTTATTCCATGTGTAACTCTGTGTTGTTTGTGTCGCACTGTTTTACTTTATCTTGGCCAGGTCGCAGTTGTAAATGAGAACTTGCTCTCAACTAGCCTACCTGGTTAAATAAAGGTGAAATAAGGTCACAGTAGGTCACAGTAGCACCATAGACAGTACACTTGTAATCAATCCTCATCAAGAACTTTGGTCACCAGCCAGATTGATTATAATCGTCTCCACTCACATGCTCTTCAAGGTCCACTATGACTTTGGGCTAAGGAACATCTTGTCAGTGTTGAGGACACTGGGTTCAGTGAAGAGGTCCAACCCCACTGAGCCAGAGAAAACGGTAGTGATGCGGGTGCTGCGTGACATGAACCTCTCCAAACTGGTACAGTCAAGTTTTCTTCTACCCTACAATCCAAGTGGTACTTCACCTCTATCCTTCACACTGAAACTAGAAGTATCTGAATTTGTGTTATCCTCAATGATTTTATGAATTTACATGAATGATTTACATTTTTTATTGTTAAAAAAAATAAACAAAATCCCTGGGTCTCTGACCAGGTGGATGAGGACGAGCCTCTATTCATGAGTCTGATCAACGACCTGTTCCCTGGGATCATTCTGGACAAAGCAGGCTACCCCGACCTGGAGGCTGCCATCCACGCCCAGACCCAGCAGGCTGGCCTCATACCTCACCAGCCCTGGGTCCTCAAACTGGTGCAGCTCTACGAGACCCAGCGGGTTCGCCACGGTCAGTCAACGTGCACTGGAACCTTCTGTTTTAAAGCTATAGTGGAGATGGTTTGGTGTTCGCCACGGTCAGTCAACGTGCACTGGAACCTTCTGTTTTAAAGCTGTAATGGAGATAGTTTGGTGTTTGCCATGATCAGTGATTCTTCACTACAGGGTTTGGCAACTCCTGTCCTGGAGGGCCGAAACCATTCTGTTTTTTCTTCTTCTACAAGTTAGTTAATTGCACTCACCTGGTGTCCCAGGTCTAAATCCATCTCTGATTAGAAGGAAATAATAAAAACCTGCCATTTTATGGTCTTGGAGCTGGCTATCCCTGCTTTACCACAGCCCTATATTGTAAAGCATGCATTAGACTAATGCATGTCATAACACGTGCCATAAGCAGTTGTAACAGATAGTGCAAACTAGTGTGAACCGTTTGCTCTACACACTGATATTCCTCTGCAGACCACAGCCCCTTCTCTTCCTCTCATTCTATGTTGATCTCATTCTCTTGCCTGTAGGTATGATGACACTAGGCCCCAGTGGAGCTGGAAAAACCACCTGCATCCACACACTGATGAGGGCCATGTTGGATTGTGGCACCCCTCACCGAGAGATGAGGATGAACCCCAAGGCCATTACTGCCTCCCAGATGTTTGGTACCCTGGATGTAGCCACCAACGACTGGACTGATGGGGTCTTCTCAACCCTGTGGAGGAAAACGCTTAAAGCCAAGAAGGTCAGCAAGGTCAATAGAGTTGGGATGGAATGGTATTGCCTTCAGTATGCTGTTCTAGTTACAGTGTGCTCCAAAAGTATTGGGACAGTGACACATTGTTTGTCGTTTTGGCTCTGTACTCCAGCACTTTGGAAAAGTGCACACTGTCAGCTTTAATTTGAGGGTATTTTCATCCATATCAGATGAACCATTTAGAAATTGCAGAACGTTTTGTACATAATCCCCCCATTTTAGGGGACCAAAAGTATTGGGACAAATTCACTTATGTGTATCAAAATAGTCAAAAATGAAGTATTTGATCCCATATTTATAGCACGCAATGACTACATCAAGCTTGTGACTCTACAAAATTGTTGGATGCATTTACTGTTTTTTGTTTTGGTTGTGTTTCAGATTATTTTGTGCCAATAGAAATGGATGGGACATAATGTATTGTCTCATTTAGGAGGCACTTTTATTGTAAATAGGAATATGTTTCTAAACACTTCTACATGAATGTGGATGCTACCATGATTATGATGAGTGAGAAAGTTAGACACACAAAAGTGTCACTGTCCGAATACCTTTGGCGCTCACTGTAGTTAGGTGTACTGGGAAGTTAAAGGGGCAGTGCAGTCCAAAAAAATTGGATCGCCCACCTCTGCCAATAACAGCTATTCAGGTTACATATCCCTCCAATTAGGCCCCTCACAATTATTTATGAGTTATCACTATCTAAGCCAGATGGTTGTCGTACTAGTTCTCATTTTTATTATATTTAACTGTTTCTCTTCCCAAGGGGGAGCACATCTGGATCGTGCTGGATGGCCCTGTGGACGCCATCTGGATTGAAAACCTCAACTCAGTCCTGGACGACAACAAGACCCTGACCCTGGCTAATGGCGACCGCATCCCTATGGCGCCTAACTGTAAGGTGGTGTTTGAGCCCCACAACATCGACAACGCCTCCCCGGCCACAGTGTCCCGCAACGGCATGGTGTTCATGAGCTCCTCTGTGCTGGACTGGAAGCCTATCCTTCAGGCCTGGCTCCAGAGGGTGTCACCACAGCAGGCAGAGGTTCTCCTGGGCTGCTTCCATAGTGTTTTCCAGGTCTGTCTGAATATCATACTGTACATCCATTCTCTTTCCCTAACCCAAAAAGAGACACAAACACATGCAGTATGGAGGCATACACACACTTTGCTGACATGTGTTCCCATGAGAATAATCCTCTGTGGTCTTCCTGAATCTGCTGAGTCTCTACCTTATTCCCTGTACAGGATTTGATCAACTTTGTCTTCACTGCTGTGTCTCCCAAAATGCCCATCCTGGAGTGCATGTACATCAAGCAGACCATTGACCTTCTGCAGGTAAGCAGAATAGCCACACTAAAATCCTGTAAAAGACACTTGAAATTCAAATATTTTACCTATTTATTCTTAGAAATATGTAATTTTAATAAAACTGAACTAGTCATAATACCTCCCACATTCTATTATGACCATAACATTGAATCCAATAGACATGTCCACCCCAGTGGCTGAAGTGTTGAAAATATAAAACTTATTTAAAAGGCAAAGCTCAATGTGGAACCTTTTTCCAGGGTCTACTTCCTGCAGTGGAGGAAAAGCAGTCTCAGGGGGATGTATCAAGGCTCTTTGTGTTTGCTGTCATGTGGTCAGTGGGGGCTCTGCTGGAGCTGGAGGACAGATCCAAGATGGAGGCCTTCTTAGAGGCACACCCTGCCACTCTGGACCTGCCCCAGACCCAAGGAGACCAGACCATCTTTGAGTTCATGGTCAATGAACGTGGCCAGTGGGAGCACTGGTCCAAGAAGGTATGGCTTGTGCTGTTGCTGTTAATTGATCAATCAGTCACTCCACTAACCCTTACTCTCTCTCTCTGCATGATGATGTCACCTCCAGGTGCCAGAGTACAAGTATCCCACAGACTCTGTCCCGGACTACTCATCTATCCTGGTGCCCAACGTGGACAACGTGAGGACAGACTTCCTGATGCAGACCATCATGAAACAAGGCAAAGCCGTGTTGCTCATCGGGGAACAGGGGACTGCTAAGACTGTCATGATCAAGGTCTGAGATATAGATTTGTGAACGTAGATGTGGGTTTTATGACTATCTATGACCATAATACCTCTTTATAGGATCTCAATCCTAGTCATTCCATTGCAGGGCTATACCAGTAAGTTTGATCCTGAAACTCAGGTGAGCAAGAGCTTAAACTTCTCCTCGGCCACCCTGCCCAGTATGTTCCAGAGGACCATAGAGAGCTACATTGACAAGAGGATGGGCTCCACCTACGGGCCGCCGGCAGGCAAGAAGATGACTGTGTTTGTGGATGACATCAACATGCCCGTTATCAACGAGTGGGGTGACCAGGTTAGTGCCGTTTTGTAACATGAATCCAGATGTTAATTTTGATCGTAACTATCAACATGAACCTGGCTTTATTTACACTTTACCAAAATATTGTATAATTTCTCTTAATAAATTGTAATCTCCCTGTCTCTTGCACACAGAAAACCAATGAGATTGTGCATCCGTCCAACAGATAATCAATGAGATTGTGCGTCCATCCAACAGATAACCAATGAGATTGTGTGTCCATCCAACAGATAACCAATGAGATAGTGCGTCAGCTGATGGAGCAGGGTGGTTTCTACAGCCTGGAGAGACCAGGGGAGTTCACCAGTGTGGTGGATGTCCAGCTAGTAGCGGCCATGATCCACCCCGGGGGCGGGCGCAACGACGTGCCTCAGCGCCTCAAGAGGCAGTTCAGCACCTTCAACTGCACTCTGCCCTCCAATTCCTCCATCGACAAGATCTTTCGTACTGTGGCACAGGGCTACTTCTGCCCCGAGAGGGGCTTCCCTGAGGAGGTGTGCACCCTGGCCAGCGCCCTGGTGCCCACCACTAGGAGGGTGTGGCAAGCTGTCAAAGCCAAGGTACAGTACTGTGACATACCTAACACAGCCAGAGGAGGATGGAGGGAGTCTGGTTCTTCTTGAGATGAGTTTTTCCTTGCAACTGTGCTGCTGCTTGTGCTTCAGGGGTGTAGGCCGTGTTGCAAGAAAATGAATGATTAATTAATCCATCCATTTATGTGACCTCCTCAGATGCTGCCCTCCCCAGCCAAGTTCCACTACATCTTCAACCTGCGAGACCTCAGTCGTATCTGGCAGGGTATTCTAACGGTGAGGACCGAGGTGTGCCAGGGGCCAGAGGTGCTGGCGTCACTCTTCCACCACGAGTGTACCCGGGTCATTGCTGACCGTTTCGTTGACCACAAGGACAGACGGAGCTTTGACAGCATGCTGGAGAAGGTGGGTATGGAGTGTGGATTCTGTTCATATATCCTCTGTTATGCGGTTTGAATTGGTGTCCTGTTCTCAACAGGTGTAACTTTATAAAAGATGGACACATAGCTATGCATTTGAATATCACATTTTATAATTCTAGATTTTTTTAAATTGGCCTAGTTTCGTTATAGAATGACAAGTGTTTTGATTTCATATTTTACTTTTAATAACACTACATCTTTCTCACTATATTTCTGAAAGCATATTTATAAAGAAAGCATAGTTAAACACATTATCAAACTGGTTACCAACCACAGAGAGCTGTTTCCCTTAGGTTACAGTGGAGGAGCATGGAACAGCCATGATAGAGCACCCCCAGTGGGAGGCTTACTTTGTGGACTTCCTGAAGGATGCCCCCGAGACCACAGGGGAGGAGCCAGAGGACATGGAGCTGGAGGCCCCCAAGGTCTATGAGCCCATCCCGTCCTTCCAGGCCCTGTCGGAGCGCCTCGCCACGTTCCAACTGCAGTACAACGAGGCAGTCAGAGGCAGTGCCATGGACCTGGTCTTCTTCGAGGTAAAAGCAAACTACAGTATTAGCCCTTTCACACTACCGAAACGAGTGTGACCTACATCAGTGACCTGGTTACACTGTGCAGCACGGTTCTGGTTGGCTTGACAGTGTGAAAAGGATAACAGTGAATTGAGCGTTCTATTCTAAATTATAAACTGGGTGGTTCGAGCACTGAATGCTGATTGGCTGACAGCCGTGGTGTATCAGACTGTATACCAAGGGTATGACAAAATATTTATTTTACTGCTATAATTGCATTGGTAACCAGTTTATAACAGCAATAAGGTACCCCTGGGGTTTGTGGTATATGGCCAATATACCATGGCTAAGGGCTGTATCCAGGCACTCCGCTTTGAGTTGTACATAAAACAAGCCCTTAGCCGTGGTATATTGGCCATCTACCACAAACCCCCGAGGTGCCTTATTGCTTAAGTATTCCATATCATGGGATTTACCAGTTGGCATACTCCCCTATCTTCTGGTAGCTTCTGGTAGCCATTGTCATTATTGACTGACACGTTAGTACACACAAATACACAACCATGTTTTCACTCAACAACATGTAGTAGTATCCTGCTGTAGCTCTGTATTCCTATTGGCTGATGCTCCTTCTCTTTATCGCCGGGCAGGATGCCATGATCCACCTGATGAAGATCAGTCGTATCGTCCGCACCCCTCAAGGGAACGCCCTCTTGGTGGGGGTGGGTGGCTCAGGGAAGCAGAGTCTCACCCGCCTGGCCTCTTTCATCGCTGGATACCAGAGCTTTCAAATCATCCTGACCAGGTCGGCCTTCTAGATACTAGCCTAATCATCATCATAAAGACACCCAAACCCTAATCATCATCATAAAGACATACTAACCAGTGGTTCCCAACCCTGGTCTGGATCCTGTGGTCTGTACTCTGTATTCAGTTACAGAGAGATTGGGTTAATAATCACATAATTGATCATCACAGATCTAATTCATGGATAATCACAGGTAAATTAATTGATAATCACAGATCTAAATAGATCAGTGGAGCATGCGGTGAACCATGTACCTTTTTGATAGGCTAATGACAGTAGCATAGTAGATTTTAGAAGATTAAATAGTGGATTATCGTTTGATTGAATCTTGTTAACTGGAGTTGGTGTGAAGAAAATTCTGTTTACCTCATTCATTCGACAGGACGTACAACACCAACAACCTCATGGAGGACCTGAAGTCGTTGTACCGCATCGCCGGACAACAGGGCAAAGGAGTCACCTTCATCTTCACCGACAATGACATCAAGGAGGAGTCCTTCCTGGAGTACATGAACAATGTGCTGGCCTCGGGCGAAGTCTCCAACCTGTTCGCCCGTGACGAAGTCGATGAAATCACCCAGGACCTCATCCCAGCCATGAAACGCGAGCACCCTCGCCACCCACCTACCGCCGAAAACCTCTACGACTACTTCCTGTCGCGTGTGAGGAGCAACCTGCACGTGGTGTTGTGCTTCTCGCCGGTGGGGGAGAAGTTCCGAACAAGAGCCCTCAAGTTCCCAGGTCTGATATCGGGCTGTACTATTGACTGGTTCCAGCGTTGGCCACGGGACGCACTAGTGGCAGTGGCACATCACTTTCTGTCCCAGTATACGTTCCAATGCTCTGAGGAAGTTAAGCAGAGTGTAGTCCACACCATGGGGACCTTTCAGGACCTGGTGGCCGAGAAGTGCACAGAGTACTTTGAACGGTTCCGCCGCCAGACCTACGTCACTCCCAGGTCCTACCTGTCCTTCATCGACGGCTATAAGATCATCTACTCAGAGAAGATCGCTCAAGTGGGCATGCTTGCTGAGCGCATGAAAACAGGTAAGGTAAAACTATTCAAAAACAAATATATGTGTTATGTTTTATTGTCACATACACCGGATAGGTGCAGGGAAATGTGTTGCTTTACAGGGTCATCCATAGTACTACGGCACCACTGGAGCAAAGCTGGAGACATTGTAACAAGTGCATTGTTACACTTTTTGCACTGACAGACAGTATTCATTTATTATAAGTGAATGGCTATAACGTCTTGTTTATCGCCATTAATCAAATCAAATTTCAAATCAAATGTATTTATATAGCCCTTATTACATCAGCTGATATATCAAAGTGCTGTACAGAAACCCAGCCTAAAACCCCAAACAGCAAGCAATGCAGGTGTAGAGGCACGGTGGCTAGGAAAAACTCCCTAGAAAGGCCATAACCTAGGGAGAAACCTAGAGAGGAACCAGGCTATGAGGGGTGGCCAGTCCTCTTCTGGCTGTGCCGGGTGGAGATTATAACAGAACATGGCCAAGATGTTCAAATGTTCATAAATGACCAGCATGGTCAAATAATAGTAATCGCAGTGAACAGGTCAGGGTTCCATAGCCGCTGGCAGAACAGTTGAAACTGGAGCAGCAGCATGACCAGGTTGACTGGGGACAACAAGGAGTCATCATACAAGGTAGTCCTGAGGCATGGTCTTAGGTTTCAGGTCCTCTGAGAGACAGAGAGAAAGAAAGAAAGAAAGATAGAAAGAAAGAAAGAAAGAAAGAAAGAAAGAAAGAAAGAAAGAAAGAAAGAAAGAAAGAAAGAAAGAAAGAAAGAAAGAAAGAAAGAGAGAGAGAGAATTAATGAGAGCATACTTAAATTCACACAGGACACCGGATAAGACAGGATAAATACTCCAGATATAACAGACTGACCCTAGCCCCCTGACACATAAACTACTGCAGCATAAATACTGGAGGCTGAGACAGGAAGGGTCAGGAGACACTGTGGCCCCATCCGATGATACCCCCGGACAGGACCAAACAGGCAGGATATAACCCCATCCACTTTGCCAAAGCACAGCCCCCAAACCACGAGAGGGATATCTTCAACCACCAACTTACCATCCTGAGACAAGGCCGAGTATAGCCCACAAAGATCTCCGCCACGGCACAACCCAAGGGAGGGCACCAACCCAGACAGGAAGACCACGTCAGTGACTCAACCCACTCATGTGACGCACCCCTCCTAGGGACGGAAGAGCACCAGTAAGCAGTGACTCAGCCCCTGTAATAGGGTTAGAGGCAGAGAATCCCAGTGGAGAGAGGGGAACCGGCCAGACAGAGACAGCAAGGGCGGTTCGTTGCTCCAGTGCCTTTCCGTTCACCTTCACACTCCTGGGCCAGACTACACTCAATCATAGGACCTACTGAAGAGATGAGTCTTCAATGAAGACTTAAAGGTTGAGACCGAGTCTGTGTCTCTCATATGGGTAGGCAGACCATTCCATAAAAATGGATCTCTATAGGAGAAAGCCCTGCCTCCAGCTGTTTGCTTAGAAATTCTAGGGACAATTAGGAGGCCTGCGTCTTGTGACCGTAGCGTACGTGTAGGTATGTACGGCAGGACCAAATCGGAAAGATAGGTAGGAGCAAGCCATTGTAATGCTTTGTAGGTTAGCAGTAATAGTCAACAGGATTCTAGCAGCCGTATTTAACACTGACTGAAGTTTATTTAGTGCTTTATCCGGGTAGCCGGAAAGTAGAGCATTGCATTAGTCTAACCTAGAAGTAACAAAAGCATGGATTAATTTTTCTGCATCATTTTTGGACAGAAAAGAGAGATCAGGGTCCAGAGTAATACCGAGGTCCTTCACAGTTATATTTGAGACGACTGTACAACATCAACATCAAGATTAATTGTCAGATTCAACAGAAGATCTCTTTGTTTCTTGGTACCTAGAACAAGCATCTCTGTTTTGTCCGAGTTTAAAAGTAGAAAGTTTGCAGCCATCCACTTCCTTATTTCTGAAACACAGGCTTCCAGCGAGGGCAATTTTGGGGCTTCACCAAGTTTCATTGAAATGTACAGCTGTGTGTCATCCAGATAGCAATGAAAATTAACATTATGTTTTCGAATGACATCCCCAAGAGGCAAATGTAGTGAAAACAATTGTGGTCCTAAAACGGAACCTTGAGGAACACCGATTAAAGCTATTTTTCACCACCTGACACAATCTCACTCTCCCCAGGCCTGGCCAAGCTGATGGAGGCAGAGCAGTCTGTGAGCCAGCTGTCCAAGGAGCTGGCTGTTAAGGAACAGGAGCTGGAGGTGGCCTCCAAGAAGGCTGATGGCGTCTTGCAGGAGGTAACAGCCAAGGCCCAGGCGGCCGAGAAGGTCAAGATGCAGGTTCAGAAAGTGAAGGACAAGGCTCAGGCCATCGTGGACGAGATTGAAGCCGATAAGAAAGTGGCCGAGAGGAAGCTAGAGGCAGCCAAGCCTGCATTAGCAGCCGCGGAGACCGCATTGCAGGTGAGAATAGGATTTGTTACATTGTTGAGTTTGCTTTTTCTGTCCATCGTATCAGTCGAAGTACAGTAGTGATCCAGCACCATTAGTACAGTAATGATCTCGCACCATTAGTACAGTAGTGATCCCGCACCATTAGTACAGTAATGATTCTGCACCATTAGTACAGTAGTGATCCCTCACCATTTGTACAGTATAAATCCCGCATCATTATGTGGCCACCAACCCCAAGCTTATTGAGTGTTTCAAAAAGTTACTAAAATGAAAGCCATTTGAAAAGGGAAATCAGAATTATTTTTTCAGTGTCCTGTTTTCCCCAGACCATCAAGCCTGCGGATATCGCCACAGTGAGGAAACTGGGCAAGCCCCCACACCTGATCATGCGCATCATGGACGCCGTGCTGCTGCTGTTCCAGCGCAGGGTGGACCCTGTCACCCAGGACCCAGAGAGACCCTGCCCCCGGCCCTCGTGGAGCGAGGCCCTCAAACTAATGCAGCAGTCTGGCTTCGTCAGCATGCTGGTCAACTTTAGTAAGGTAAGCCATATTAATGGGTGAAGAGGTTCCAAGATGTATGGGCATATTTAATCCGTCTTAAATGATCAAATTCACCTTGTCCAAGTGCATTCTCGAGTGGTTATAAGTCTTAAGACACATAGACTTACACCAGTGGTCACCAACCTCAAGATCACTTTCGCAGTCACAAAGCAGCTGAGATCTACAGCTCATATGTTTTTTAACATTAGCCTCACACAAACAGTTTTGTAGGAATGAGGTTTGGACAGTAGGCCTAATACATTATCACAGCATATTGGCTATATGATTGTCCTGCCAATATTGTTAATCGGACCATATTATATTTCAAAACTCGAGGTTTGATAACAAAATAGATCAGTTGGTTTAGCACTGTTGAGGCAATGAATTTAAATCATTTGCTTTTTTATTTTACTGGACTGATGGTAACGACATCTGATGGTCAACAAGGTAAAATCAAAACATAATTATCTTCAGGTCAAAAAGTCAGAGCTCTAGAAAGATTCCAAAGTTTCCGACTTGGAATTCAGTTGGATGACCGTTCAAAACGATTTTTCCCAACCGTCTCTCACGGTCCCTGCTCTCTCCTTCCTTTCCTCCGGTGAGACTGACCTGAGAGAGGGGACACCGTCTTCCACCTGATTGCCAAACTTGAGTTGCACCGCATCTGCTTCATGCACAAATTCATGTTGTTCCTATGACCAGAGAAAGTTAAATATTCCTTCATATTAAAATCGACACCATGATACTTGGCTACTCATTCATTGCAGCTGCAGCCCGAGCGGAAGTACGGAGAAGCACGTATTGTAATAGTGTTTAATAAAAACAGTGACAGTGCTGAATATCAACTTAAACATGAACTCACTCATACAAACACCAGCTCTTTTCTGTATTAATTGACTGTCTCTCTGTGGTCATGGTTTTAAAAGTTATTAAATCTTACGTAGGCTAGTAGCCAATTAAACTTGGCTGTGGCCAGTGTCATGAAGCTCTGTAGCCACGGTGATTTGAGCTAACCAATTGGGCAGCGCAGTAGGTTCACTCCATTTAGTCACAGATTTGCCGGTCTGCTGGGTAGGCGGAGTTTGTCTCATGGGAACACTTTGCTTATTCGGTGCGCAGAACTTTTGACTCAAGTGCACCAACTGGGATCAGCTCAACACAATTTTTAAAAAGGAGCGCCAGCCTTTATCGTTTGTTGGCTTTTCTACAGAAATATTTGGTGATCGACTAGGAATGCCTTGAAGATCGACCAGTAGATCGCAATCGACCCGATTGGCAACCACTGACTTACACCAACTATATAGGCTCGATATAAGCAGCCATTTTCCTTTCCATGCAAGGCTTTAACTAGGAATTTTCAGCCATGCGGCACAAGGACAAAATCTTTAACGTCTGCCTTGACCAGTATGGCCAGAGTCATATATACTGTATCTAGAGTATGGAGGATTTTTTGAGCCAGTTTGCTACAGCAGGAAAATAATCCTGCAGCAACAAGAATTGTGAATTTTTATTTGGATTATAATTAATGGACAGTTTTGTAGGGGTCAAAACATTTTTTTGGCAGGGCAAAATCAAGTTTGCAATGTCAAAGCGGAAATGACAAACTTCAGAAGCATTTTTAAACCTCAAACAATACAGGTGATCTTCAAATGAAGATCCGACATCTGAATATGGACTTAGGTATTTGTATTTTGTAACGCTTGTCGTCTGGGGAAGGAGAGGAGGACCAAGGTGCAGCGTGGTAAGTGTTCATATTTTAAATATTTTAATGAACACTGAAAACAAAACAATAAACAACCAACGAACAGTCCTGTAAGGTGCAACACAACACTAAACAGAAAATAACCACCCACCATAGTCTTTCTCCGCCTCCTTAACCGCCTCCGTGGCCTCTTAAGAGCGGCGACCTTCGCCGCCGACCTCGGACTGGGGACCCTAGCCACGGGTCCCGAATGGACGGGAGATTCCGGCAGCGCCAGACAGGCGGGAGACTCCGGAAGCTCCGGAGTGAAGGGTGATTCTGGCATCGCCGGCGTGACAGGCGGCTCTGGCAGGTCCTAGCTGACTGACAGCTCTGGCAGCTCCTGGCTGACTGACGGCTCTGGTAGCACCTGGCTGACTGACGGCTCTGGCAGCTCCTGGCTGACTGACGGCTCTGGCAGCTCCTGGCTGACTGGCAGCTCAGGACAGACTGGCGGCTCTGGCAGCTCAGGACAGACGGGAGACTCTGGCAGCTCAGGACAGACGGGAGACTCTGGCAGCTCAGGACAGACGGGAGACTCTGGCAGCGCTGGGCAGGAGGAAGGCTCTGGCAGCGCTGGACAGGCGGGAGCACCTGCAGGGAGAAGACGGAGAGACAGCCTGGTGCAGGGGGCTGCCACCGGAGGGCTGTTGCGTGGAGGTGGCACCGGATAGACCGGACCGTGAAGGCGCACTGGAGCTCTTGAGCACCGAGCCTGCCCAACCTTACCTGGTTGAATGCTCCCCGTAGTCAGGCCAGTGCGGCAAGGTGGAATAGCCCGCACTGGGCTGTGCTGGCGAACCGGGGACACCATGCGTAAGGCTGGTGCCATGTACACCGGCCCGAGGAGACGCACTGGAGACCAGATGCGCTGAGCCGGCTCGATGCCCACTCTAGCCCGGCCGATACGAGGCACTGAAATGTACCGCACCGGTCTATGCACACTCACCGGGGACACCGTGCACCTCACGGAATAACACGGTGCCTGCCCGGTCCCTCTCGCTCTCCGGTAAAGCACTGGGAGTTGGCTAAGGTCTCCTACCTGACTTAGCCACACTCCCCGTGTGCCCCCCCCAATACATTTTTGGGGCTGCCTCTCGGGCTTCCAACCTCGCTGCCACCGCCTCTCAGATTTCGCTGCCTCCAGCTCAGCCTTGGGGCGGTGATATTCTCCACCCTGTGCCCATGATCCCTTGCCGTCCAGAATCTCCTCCCATGTCCAGGAGTCCTGCGATTCCGGCCGCTGCTGCTGCTGCCCGTTACCACGCTGCTTGGTCCTTTCTTGGTGGGTGGTTCTGTAACGGCTGTCGTGGGAAGAAGGTGAGGACCCAAGCCGCAAAACCTGAACCTATAGGGGAGGGTCTGGGTGGGTGTCTGTCCGCGGTGGCGGCTCTGGCGCGGGACGTGGACCCCACTCCACCCACAAAACACAATGGAAAACAGGCTACCTAAATATGGTTCTCAATCAGGGACAACGATTGACAGCTGCGTCTGATTGAGAACCATACCAGGCCAAAAACAGAAATAGAAAATCATAGACAAACTAACATAGACAACCCACCCAACTCACGCCCTGACCATACTAAAACAAAAGACAAAACAAAGGAACTAAGGCCAGAACGTGACATATTTATTATGAATCCCCATTAGCTGCTACCAAGGCAGCAGCTACTCTTCCTTGGGTCCAGCAAAACTAAGGCGTTTTATACAATTTTAAAAACATTACATTACATTCACAGACTGTGTGCCCTCAGGCCCCTACTCCACCACTACCACATATATACAGTACAAAATCCATGTGTACATGTGTGTCCTGTTCTGAACTAATTGCAATTTTCTTTTTTGTGGCACCTGGCCACACGACTAACAGTAGTCCAAGTCTGACAAAACTAGGGCCTGTGGGACCTGCCCTGTTGACACTGCTGATAAGAAAGTAGAGCATCGCCTTATCAGGGACATACTTCTCCCCATCTTAGCTACTGTTGTATCAATATGTTTTGATCATGACAGTTTACAATCCAGGGTAACACCAAGCAGTTTAGTCACCTCAACTTGCTCAATTCCACATTATTTATTACAAGGTTTAGTTGAGTTTTAGAGTTTAGTGAATGATTTGTCCCAAATACAAAGCTTTTAGTTTTAAAAACATTTAGAACTAACGTATTCCTTGCCACCCACTCTGAAACTAACTGCAACTCTTTGTTACGTGTTGCAGTCATTTCAGTTGATGTTGTAGCTGACATGTATAGTGTTGAGTCATCCGCATACATAGACACTCTGGCTTTCCTCAAAGCCAGTGGAAATTCATTAGTAAAAAGTGAAAGAAGTAAAGGGCCTACACAGATGCCTTGGGGAATTTCTGATTCTACCTGGATTATGTTGGATAGGCTTCCATTAAAGAACACCCTCTTTGTTCTGTTACACAGGTAACTCTTTATCCACAGTATAGCAGGGGGTGTAAAGCCAAAACACATAAGTTTTGCCAGCAGCAGACTATGATTGATAATGTCAAAGGCCAGACTGAAGTCTAACAAAACATCCCCCACAATCTTTTTATTATCAATTTCTGAGTGGGCAGCTTGATGAAAGCTGTCCGTCTGAGACGTGTTAACCCTATGGAGACTCTGTCTAAAATGTCTCACCTACAGTATAGTTAACAGGTTTCAAAGTAAAGCCCCTTCTCAGATCATCACTAGCCTAGGTTATAAATACAACTCTGTCATTCACTGTCTATCAGTATTTGTGGCTTCAATACAGCACTTTCATTCACTGTCTATAGCAGCTCTAGAGGTTTTTTTCCCCCAACTGTCTACACTCATCTGACTGACACACACACACACACACACACACACACACACACACACACACACACACACACACACACACACACACACACACTCACTTACTTAGGAGGGGATTAGGAAAGCTGTCCAGGCAGTGAAATATGGACGCCAGGGGATAGCCCCCGCATAGTGACTGTGTGGCAGTGTGAAATAGAAACAGAGGTGCCAGTGAAGTCAAGGAACCTGATATCACAGCCCTTTGTCCCATAAATACTCAGACAAACATGGTGTTTTTGGAGTTGTGAAACAGCATGCCGTCTGAAATGACTGACTGACCTTCTTCTGTCCAATCTGTCATGAGCCTTTTAATAGATGTTTATCAAATGAACTAATTGGCCAGATAGCCCACTTACCTGGTGCCCCTGATTTAAAAGAGCGACTGAACATCAGAATTACAGTTTTCCAGTCTTCCTTCCCTGAAGTTGAATATCCCTGTAATAGAACATGTAATTACATGTAATTACAACATAACGGATGTCAGATTCCAGTTTTCTGTACTTTCCATTACGACTTATGCCCCCACATCACTTCCAATGAATTTGTTTCCTCTTGCACTCTCACGTCACCAGGATTCTATCACTGAGGAGGTAGTGGAGCTGTTGGCACCATACCTGGACATGGAGGACTACAACCTGGAGGCAGCCAAGAGGATCTGTGGTAACGTGGCTGGCCTCTGCTCCTGGACTGAAGCTATGAAGGACTTCTTTTCCATTAACAAAGAGGTCCTCCCATTGAAGGTACACTACTCAACAACCATGGACCCTTCTTTGAAGGGAATATACTGTATACTTATGTACCAAAAGTAGGTTGAGAAAGATTTGACCCAGGTTTTTAACATTGTGTTGGCCCACTGACCCAAAGCCTAGGCATTAGTTCAGGGAGTTAACACAATTATGTACACTACCGTTCAGAAGTTTGGGGTCAACTAGAAATGTCCTTGTTTTTGAAAGAAAAGCAACAAAAAATTGTCAATTTTTTATTTTACCTTTATTTAACTAGGCAAGTCAGTTAAGAACAAATTCTTATTTTCAATGACGGCCTAGGAACAGTGGGTTAACTGCCTGTTCAGGGGCAGGACGACAGATTTGTACCTTGTCAGCTTTGGGATTTGAACTTGCAACCTTCTGGTTACTAGTCCACTTTAACCACTAGGCTACCCTGCCACCCCATTAAAATAACATCAAATTGATCAGAAATACAGTGTAGAAATGTTAAAACGGCAGATAAAAAAAAAAAAATGAATATCTACATAGGCGTACAGTTGTGCACCGGGGCCTCCCACTCCTCTTTATATTCTGGTTAGAGACAGTTTGCGCTGTTCTGTGAAGGGAGTAGTACACAGCATTGAACGAGATCTTCAGTTTCTAGGCAATTTCTCACAAGGAATAGCCTTCATTTCTCAGAACAAGAATAGACCGACGAGTTTCAGAAGAAAGATCTTTGTTTCTGGCCGTTTTGAGTCTGTGATCGAACCCACAAATGCTGATGCTCCAGATACTCAATTAGTCTAAAGCAGTTTTACTGCTTCTTTAATCAGAACAACAGTTTTCAGCTGTGCTAACATTTTTGCAAAATGTTTTTCTAATGATCAATTAGCCTTTTAAAATGATAAACTTGGATTAGCTAACACAACGTGACATTGAAACACAGGAGTGATGGTTGCTGATAATGGGCCTCTGTACGCCTATGTAGATATTCCATTAAAAATCAGCTGTTTCCAGCAACAATAGTCATTTACGACATTAACAATTATTTATTTACTGTATTTCTGATCAATTTGATGTTATTTGTATGGGGAAAAAATGTGCTTTTCTTTCGAAAACAAGGACATTTCTAAGTGACCTCACATTACACCTCACCCCCCCTTGACTGGCTGGGTAAAAACCCAGGTCTTCTGCACACTACTGTGCAAGTCTGTGTTAGCCCACTGAGTTACATACAGCCTAGTCATTAGCTCAGGGAGCTAACGCAAGTCCTCAGTTCTCAAACAAGGTTACTCACCAAACCAATTATTTTAAATATGTCCCCAGGCCAACCTGACCCTGCAGGAGGCCCGACTTGGTGTGGCCCAGGGGGAGTTGTCCCGGGCCCAGGAGCAGCTAGACGCTAAGCAGCGGGAGCTGGATGAAGTGCAGGCGCTCTATGACGCCGCCATGAGGGAGAAGCAGACCCTAATGGACGACGCCACGGTCTGCCGACGCAAGATGGCCAACGCCACCGCACTAATCGACGGGCTTGGTGGTGAGAAGGTGAGGAGCTTTAGCCAACTCCTCAAACTGTCATGCCATATTGTTGTTGACATCTCCATTCGTCTATCTTGTTGTGTTTGTCTGTCAGATCCGCTGGACCGAGAGCAGTGCCCTGTTCCAGACTCAGATCAGACACCTGGTTGGAGACGTGTTGCTGGCTACTGGCTTCCTGTCCTACGCTGGTCCCTTTAACCAGGAATACCGCAACCTACTGCTGCAGCTCTGGAGAAAGGAGATGAGCAGCCACCACATCCCCTACAGTGAAGTAAGACTCAGCTACACTCTTCACTGTTCTTGTCCCATTTGTCCATATAGATACAAGGTCTTAACTTTGTAACAATGATGTTAGTACATAGTCACTACATTTGATATTATCATTAGACAAAATTGTCACATTGAGCTGATTAGTTGTGCTGTTTGAGACCATACTGGAATTGACCTTGAATGGACCATAACTGCTGTAGGAGCTGAATGTGATCAGTATGCTGGTGGACAATGCCACTGTGGGGGAGTGGAACCTTCAGGGCCTACCCAATGACGACCTGTCCATCCAGAATGGCATTATCGTCACCAAGGCCTCACGCTACCCCCTCCTCATCGACCCACAAGGCCAGGGAAAGATCTGGATCAAGAACCGTGAGAAGGATAGGGAGCTAGAGGTAACGAGGGCAGAGTAGCTACAGTTATCTCACCCATAAAAAGTAAATCTGTATGAGATAAATGTCTGGAGAAACACATTTCTTTAATCCAAATTAACTTGACCCTACCTGTTTTGTATAAAACAATAAAAAATAAACCATGAAGTGAACATAGGTTTTTATTACCATCTCTGTTACTGACTGTTTCAGGTGACATGTTTGAACCACAAGTACTTCCGCTCCCACTTGGAGGACAGCATGTCTCTGGGCCGCCCCCTACTGATCGAGGACGTAGGAGAGGAGCTAGACCCTGCCCTGGACAACATTCTGGAGAAGAACTTCATCAAGTCTGGCTCCACGTATAAAGTAATATATTGCTTTTTGTATTCAATGTAGATGTATGGGGTTTGTGCTGTCTTGGAGTTAAACGTCTTGGAGTCATGTTTGTGCTTGCACAGCTGATAGTTTGCAAATACTATTTGATAGATAATTATAATAGTGCCTGGAAAACCGTAATTTTTGCTCTAGTTTCGACCCCCTTTTGTTTTATTAAGCTCTATGGGGGATATGAACTTAATCGTTTTTAATATTGGCTCCAAGATGCCTGTGCTATGACAACAAGCCTCAGACTCTCTGTTGCCATTTCATAGAGTATCTCTTCCAGCCCTCTGTTGCCTGTCCTGTCCCCAGGTGAAGGTAGGAGACAAAGAGGTGGATGTGATGAAGGAGTTCACCCTCTATATCACCACTAAGCTGGCTAACCCGGCCTACACCCCTGAGATCAGTGCTAAGACTGCTGTGGTGGACTTCACTGTCACTCTCAAAGGCCTGGAGGACCAGCTACTTGGCCGGGTCATCCAAATAGAGAAACAGGTACAGGGATCCCATTTATGAGGTATACCTATAGAGTGCATAACTGGGGATGCCATTCATATTGTTTGGGTAAAGCTAGTCAAATACAGCTGTCAGTCACACAGAGTTTATACAGAGTTTCAAGAAATACAAGTACCTCCTTGCTCTTACAAGACATGCTTATTTCTCTCTGTCTGTGTGTCTCTCTCTCTCTCTCTCTCTCTCTCTCTCTCTCTCTCTCTCTCTCTCTCTCAGGAGCTGGAGTCGGAGCGTGTGAAGCTCTTAGAAGAAGTGACTTCTAACAAGAGGAAGATGCAGGAGCTGGAGGATAACCTCCTGTACAGACTGACCAGCACTGAGGGCTCTCTGGTGGAGGACGAGTCCCTTATAGAGGTCCTGAGAGTCACCAAGACCACAGCAGAGGAGGTATCTGTGTGTTTGGACTGGGTGCATGATTTCTTTCCAATGATGATGTATGAAAGAGAATAATGCATGCAAGAGCATCATTTTTTAAATACATTTTTAGACATACCTATATGTATTTCCCCTATATATATTGATTTAAATGTTCTCAGATTTGTGACACAGTAGTCCAACATTGTACTTGAAATGTTCCCAACAGGTGAGTGAGAAGCTGAAGGTGGCAGCCGATACGGAGGTGAAGATCAATCTGGCCAGGGAGGAGTACCGTCCGGTGGCCACACGGGGCAGCATCCTCTACTTCCTCATAGTGGAGATGAGCCTGGTCAACATCATGTACCAGACCTCCCTCCGCCAGTTCCTGGGCATCTTCGACTCGTCCATGGAGAAATCCACTAAGTCCCAAATCACCTCTAAAAGGATCCTCAGCATCATTGAGTTTCTGACCTACCAGGCGTTTCGATATACAGCTAGAGGCCTGTATGAGGATCACAAGTTCCTCTTCACCCTCCTGCTGGCCCTGAAGGTCGACCTGCAGGCCAGGAACATCTCCCACAGCGACTTTCAAACCTTCATCAAAGGTTTGGCCAGTTACATTCATATTTTCCATTGCAACTTTCAGACCTTTATCACATTAACATTGGATTGTTTCAGTACCTCCTGATTTGTTATGAATGTGGCTGATGTTTTGATTAGGTTATGATAAGACTGAACACATGACCTGGCCAGGATAAACTGTGAGGCCTAACTGTAGCCTAGAGCCTATATTTTCCTGGTGACCTATCTGCGATTTAAAAAAAGACCATTTCAACGTAACCCTTCAATTAATATCAGTCATTACCAATCACACATACCTATATCAATGTGTCTTTTCACAACGAAAAGAGTGACACCCATCACTTTGCTCTTATCACCCATGTAGGGTATCTCATAGTGTGTCTCACATGGCCCACCCACAAGGGGGGTAACTGAAAACCCCAGCCCTAGTTCAGCTTACATCACACTGCTGACTGTATGCATCCAGATCTATTTTAGCCCCCTGAATTCCCCCTCTCACACACCAATGGTATTAGGACCTTCTTTGACTGCTATAATGTACATCAAGCTAAGTATTTGGAAGAACTCTTTGTTTTCTCTTATTGTATTTGCATACAGTTCCTCTTAGGTCCAATATTGACTCGTTTTCAACCTTTACAGTAAAGAGAACTGTTATCTGTCAAGCATCCATCTTAAAATGAAGCCAGTATTCCCTAAGCAAACCCTCTGAGTTTAATGCTCTTCTTAACCCTCAACCCCACTTAGATTTGTGTAAATTGAGATGTGAGATTTGTTACAAATTGGCAGTGCGTCATCATATGGGAAGCTTAATAATTCTCACTTTCTCTCTCTTACATTTGTTGCCGTTATTCAATTCAATCATTATTGAACCATGAGTAGTAAGGATATTAACTGTGCACCATGCATTACAGAAGATCCTACACATATTTAGAACTTGAAATTATTGTGTAGTTATACACATATGGAATATATCTCCTTCTCTCCTAGGAGGTGCAGCCCTGGACCTGAACTCTGTGGAGCCCAAGCCGCGGCGCTGGATCCTGGACATAACGTGGCTGAACCTGGTTCAGCTGTCCAGCGTGCACCCCTTCACCCAGCTGCTGACCCAGGTCACCCACAACGACCGCTCCTGGAGGGCCTGGTTCGACGAGCCTGCCCCCGAGGAGGCCCCGGTGCCTGACGGATACGACAGCATGCTGGACACATTCAGGAAGTTATTGTTGATCAGGAGCTGGTGCCCCGACCGGACCATTGCGCAGGTGGGTGGGCCTATCTGTTGTTATTTAGACCTCACGTACGAATTGGGTCAGTGTCTGCTCAGTCAACATTTCCTGTGCTATTAGCAACAATATATTTTTGTTTCAACAGAAAAAATGCACATCAGTGTATTTTCAAGATACTAGTTTGTATTTACCCCTTGAAAAAAATGTAATTTCCCACATACAGCAAAAGCTTTTGACCCAGAACAACCCAAACGTTATGAATCTTTCCTCGAGTCTGGATGGTACCTTTAATATTTTTATGCAGGCACAGTGCTCTAGAAATAAAGGTGGCAGGTAGCCTAGCAGTGAATAGCTTTGAGCCAGTGACAGAAAGGTCGCTGGTTCAAATCCCAGAGCCGACTCTGTGAAAAATCTGTCTGTTCCCTTGAGCAAGGCACTTCATCCTAATTGCTTCTGTAAGTCGCTCTGGATAGGAGCATCTACTAAAAGACTCAAATAAATGTGCTGCCCTCAAACTTGTCATACCATTCAAGACTAAATTACCTTTTTTCAAATCTAAATTAAGACTTGCTGAGTGATGTAATTTGACAAGTTCATTTACTTAGTAACCGTGGAAACTCTGGGGAAGACGGTGAGAGAGAGAGAAAGGCACAGGTGTACTGTAATCATTTACAAATGCGCACGTTACAGACAAGCGTCTCCCCTTTCAGTTCTGACTTGTGAGGGAACTATAAAAAGCCTCTCTGAAATGAGCGAACAGCTGACAGTCCGCATAGCCAGCAATTACCCATTCAAATCCACCATCTCTCCTTCTCGACCAAACCATTGCCAAGTTACACAAACCAGACTGTGTAGGGTGGGTCCAAATCCTTCAAACACTGAGTAAATGTTATGTTTGTCTGAAGAAACAAGACAAAGAACTGTTGATGGTACGATGCCTAGTTTTACATCAGTTAACCAAAGTGAATACATTTTATCCTAATTTAATATCAGCGAAATATAATGGCTTTGAAAATATTTCAACAAGTTCCAAATTAATTTGGCACTAAGTATGCAGGAACTCTATTAAAATAGGCATAGAAGTAGGGTGTGTGGTACTTTCCCACTTTTGGACAGCCGGAGGAGCTAAGGCACTGAATTCCCTTGTCAAATCTGATCTGAGGTCTCCACTTTAGAAACGCTACCCACATGTACATACTAAGGGGAGGCAGCTATTACATTTTGACACGCATGACAGGTGGAAACTGAGTTTGAGGCCCTTTGCCAAATATCTACTAAGCTAGGACCAGTGGTGTAAAGTACTTAAATAAAAATACTTTCAAGTACTACTTAAGTAGGTTTTTTGGGGATTTGTACTTTACTTTACTATTTTTTATTTTGGACAACTTTTGCTTCTGTCACTCCCTGACCTTAGAGATCCTTATTATTCTCTATGAATCGGGTGGGAAATTCTATTTTTTTTGTTTCTTTTATTTTTTGGCCAAGTGTGGTTCCCAGTCAGAGGCAGCTGTCTATCGTTGTCTCTGATTGGGAATCATACTTAGGCAGCCTGTTTTCCACCTGAGTTTGTGCGATCTTGTTTTCTGTTTAGTTACTGTTGCCTGACAGAACTGTGCGTGTTATTTTGTTTGAGTGTTTTTTTAATTAAAATCATGAACACTTTCCACACTGCGCTTTGGTCTACTCTTTCTACCACCAACGAGAGCCGTTACAGCTTCACTACATTCCTAAAGAAAATAATGCACTATATACTCCATACATTTTCCCTGACACCTAAAAGTACTCCTTACATTTTGAATGCTTAGCAGGACAGGAAAATTGTCCAATTCCAGCACTTATCAAGAGAACATTCCTGTTCATCTACTGCCTCTGATCTGGTGGACTCACTAAAGTGTTGGAATGTGCCCCTGGCTATCTGTAATTTAGAAAACAAGAAAATGATGCAATCTGGTTTGCTTAATATAAGGATTTTGAAATGATTCATACTTTTATATACTTATACTTATACTTACTTACGTACATTTTAACAGTTACATTTACCTTTGATACTTAAGTATATTTAAAACCAAATACTTTTAGACTTTTACTTAAGTAGTATTTTACTGTGTGACTTTCACTTTAACTTGAGTCATTTTGTATTAACATATCTTTACTTTTACTCAAGTATGACAATTTGGTGCTTTTTCCACAACTGGCTGGGACTATTCCGCAAACCTTACAGGGTGATTCCATGCCAGCGTAGCCCCAAAATAGTGTTTGTATCTCAGATTGTTCTGGCAATTCTTACATAGAAACTTCATAGGGCGGAAGGATGTTTGACATGCTTTTTACATTTGTATCACAAACCATTTTTGAGAAAATCATGATGAAAGTGGCCATTTTAGGCCTTTTTAGACCTAAAATGCCCTCTTCAGATACCATATATATGTTTGACCTACGCTGGCGTGGAATCACCCTACATGCTCCTGGAAGTGGAGTGACAGTTGGTAAGACCGTGGCTGCGGTGATAGTAATGGCAAGGTTGTGGGTTGAAGGGATCACATACACTGAACACAAATGTATGCACTCAATGTACTATACATTGTGCTGTAAAGAAACATTTTCCACACTCAAATGAAGACAAACGTTTTCTTCTCCAGACATGTTTCTTCTCCTTTGGGCAGTGTGGTGTTGAATACTACCTGTCTATGTCTCTTCAGCCAACGCATTTCTAATCATCTCTATTAATAGAATGTGACTCACTTTTAAAGGAAGAACCACTGTACAGTACTGCTCTCTATGCTCCTAGGCTGCAGATCCTCTGTGCAACGTGTCAATGATTCTGCTTTACGTTATTGCTATGTGATCCGAATAAAATCATTTCCCCATTGGCCATATAATTATCACCCTGCAATAAAAACTTTTCACAGATAATAATAGGTGGATTCAAAAATGTAGGTTTTTATTTCATAGTTCTCTGTCATCTTTGAACCCAGGTTGATCCACCAAATGTTGCCTCTTCAATAATGACAAAATGAAAACCTCCAATAAAGCCATAGATTTATCCAAAGCTAATGAACCGTGTTGAAAATCCTCAGCGGCAGTGGTATAGCCTGTGTTCCCCACATTAGCTGGTGAATCCCTTTGGTTTTTGTTCCAGGCACGGCATTACATCGCTGAGTCGCTGGGGCCTAAGTACGCCGAGGGGGTCATTCTGGACATGGAGTCTATGTGGGCGGAGAGTGACAAGAGGACTCCCATGGTGTGCTTCCTGTCTATGGGCTCCGACCCGACAGAGAACATAGAGAGGCTTGCAAAAGCAAAGGTAACTTTAGTGGCAAGTTTTTCAGACCTAGATTAAGCCTAGTCCTAGACTAAAAAGCATGATGCATCTGTTTTCTACTGTATGTATTTGACTGTTTTGCTGATGTTGTGTCCGGCGTGTACCTGTAGGGAGCACCATGCAGACCCATCTCCATGGGGCAGGGCCAGGAAGTGCATGCTCGCAGGTTATTGGCCAACAGCATGGCTGATGGAGGTTGGCTCCTCCTCCAGAATTGTCACCTGGGCCTGGACTTCCTGGACGAGCTGCTGGAGTCGGTCACCAACACCGAAAACATCCACAGTGGTTGTAGGGTGTGGCTGACCACCGAGGTCCACCCCAAGTTCCCCATCAACTTCCTGCAGTCGTCCATCAAGTTCACCAATGAGCCTCCTCAAGGTACATGTAAACCACTTCTTCTGTGTTAATTTTCATAATCTGGATTGATGAACATGGCATATGCAGTATCTTCGTATTATGAATTTGTGTCATACCAGATTTGTGGTCTTATGTTGTGTCCAGGTATGAAAGCAGGGTTGAAAAGGACCTACAACGGTGTGACTCAGGAGATGCTGGAGATTACTAACCTGCCCCAGTGGAGACCTCTGTTATACGCTGTGGCCTTCCTCCACACTACTGTTCAGGTCTGACTGAACAACATCATTTCAAACCTGATTCACCCCCGTATCATAATCCCATATCCCCATATCACACCATAATATTAAATACCCATATCCCCAATGGCTGTTGTTTCTCTAACATTTTCAGCGTTCACATCAATAACAGTCTTTCCATCTACTGTAACATGTTTTCCTTCCCTTTTCTCTAGTTATTACTAGTACTCTGCCTCTGTATTTCTCTGGTTCTTGCTAGTACTCTGCCTCTGTATTTCTCTAGTTATTACTAGTACTCTGCCTCTGGTTCTCTGGTTCTTGCTAGTGCTCTGCCTCAGTATTTCTCTGGTTCTTGCTAGTTCTCTGCCTCAGTATTTCACTGGGTCTTGCTAACACTCTGCCTCTGTATTTCTCTGGTTCTTGCTAACACTCTGCCTCTGTATTTCTCTGGTTCTTGCTAGTGCTCTGCCTCTGTATTTCTCTGGTTCTTGCTAGTGCTCTGCCTCAGTATTTCACTGGGTCTTACTAGTGCTCTGCCTCAGTATTTCACTGGGTCTTACTAGTGCTCTGCCTCAGTATTTCACTGGGTCTTACTAGTGCTCTGCCTCTGTATTTCACTGGGTCTTACTAGTGCTCTGCCTCTGTATTTCACTGGGTCTTACTAGTACTCTGCCTCTGTACCTCTCTCTTTCCCCTCTGCAGGACAGGGAACCTTTTGAAAATCAGTAGGTCTACTGTGAAACGCTCACATTCTTTACATTACAATCTATGCTTTAACTCTACAGTTATTACTTATAATGATATTTTACCCAGTGAAAATAAATGAATGAATGGATGAACCAGTGATGTCCATCAATCTCTCTATCAATCTCATGTGTGTTGGTTTTTCTCCATCCAGGAGAGGCGTAAGTTTGGCCCCCTGGGCTGGAACATCCCGTACGAGTTCAACCAGGCAGACTTCACCTCCAGCATGCAGTTTGTCCAGAACCACCTGGACGAGTTGGATGTGAAGCGTGGCGTCAACTGGAGCTGCCTGCGCTATATGCTGGGTGAGGTCCAATACGGCGGCCGCGTAACAGACGACCTGGACAAACACCTTCTCAACACCTTCACCCGCGTGTGGTTCAGCGAGAGCACATTCGCCGACAAGTTCTGTTTCTACAAGGGTTATACTATACCCAAAGCCAAGAATGTGCCGGATTACCTGCTCCACATTGAGACCCTGCCACTGGTCGACTCGCCAGAGGTAAGAGGGGGGAGAGATGTTATTGGTGTGACATTAGTGCTACATCATTATTTTCTGCTTGCAGTTAGCAGACGGTTAATGTTAGACAGGTTTTGGTTATTTTTGAATAGGCTACTATCACACTGGAGCAACAAACTAATGTATACTGTGTATACTAATCACAGTTGTGTGACCAACAGGTGTTCGGTCTTCATCCTAATGCTGACATTACGTACCAGACAAACATGGCCAACAAGATCCTAAGCACCATCATCAATATCCAACCCAAGGACAGTGGAGGAGGGGGAGGGGAGACAAGAGAGGCCACTGTCCAGAAACTGGCCAACGAGATGCTGGACAAGCTGCCACCAGACTATGTTCCACATGAGGTAACCAACCAGACATGGACAAGGTTGATTGTGTCAATCAAGGGTTGGCATCAACAATTGTTATATCTTGGCTCTGTAAAGATACCATATATACCACAGATCAGCTGAACAACTACATCAATAATAAGGTCCCTTCTACTTTGTGCTTCAGGTGAGAGCTCATCTTCAGAAAATGGGCCTTTTCCAGCCCATGAACATCTTTCTGCGTCAGGAGCTTGACCGCATGCAGCGAATCATAGGCTGTGTACGGAGTACCCTCACCGATCTGAAACTGGCCATTGATGGTAAGTCTCTAAAAAACACATATTGTAAATGCATACAGAGGTACTATGAAAAAGATAATCTGTAATAAAAACAACTTTCACACTGTACAGTGTAAATAGCATGGAAATACAATACATAGCTAGTTAGCAACTTTTGATAAGAAATTAGACAACATTTTTCTCTACTCCGAAATCGAAGTGAGACCTTTGAGTCTGGTTATAGGTTTTGAGTCCCTGAACTAAACTATCTACCGTTAGGGACCATTATCATGTCAGAGGATTTGAGGGATGCCCTGGACAGCATGTATGACGCACGCATCCCCAAGCTGTGGCAGAAGATCAGCTGGGACTCTGCGACGCTGGGCTTCTGGTTCACGGAGCTACTGGAGAGGAACCAGCAGTTTTATACCTGGATCTCCAGTGGACGGCCCCACCAGTTCTGGCTCACTGGCTTCTTCAACCCACAGGTAGGATATACGTGACCGACCGCTTTGATTCGGTCTTATGTAGCAGAATTTGAAATTGTGTTTTTTTACATTGGATAAAAGCAGAGACACAGAGCTACAAAATGGTATATCATACATTGCATTTAAAGGAACAATGGGAAAGTAATTCTGCTTTGAAAGTTGATCAACTTTGAGAAAATGGCCTTTGAATGTTTTGGTACCTACTGGAGAGCACTTCTTTGTCTACACCCCTTCAGCATCGTTCACACCCTCTTAAGTTTTAGCCCCACCCAACTCTTTAAGGGTTGATCTGAGTGTTCTATCCTAACAACGACAGTCAAGCACCCAAGCTAACTGGCAAACGTTGGCTAGCTACTTCAAGAAACAAATGAGAGAACAGCTCACTGACTATTTTACTCGCCCTAGCATAGCTGGTTAGGCTGTTTACATGTTATCCAGAGCGTTGATGACTGCAACTGTGCTGCTGGCAAAAATGTATGCTTTTTTGCCAACATTTACTGACACTGGACATATTCAACTGGTGTTGAGCGTTCGTAAATTTGTCAGTTATTCTGCACTCTGTCATACTCAGACGAGAGTGCTCTGAAATCGGAGTAGTTAGCCAGAGTGAATTTACCAGCTGCAACTATCAACAGTTGTCGCTGTGACATTCCATTGAAATGGTTACTTGCATGGAGTCCTTTGTTAAGACATGTAGCTAGCTAGCTGGGTAAACAATTAACCATAATCGCAACTCATGACGTTACTACCCTGCATGAATCTGCAGCTAGCTAACCAACCAGGTTCAATGTTAGCTAGCTAACATTAGGCTATAACTAGCAAAGCAAATTGCTCTGAGATACAAATAATAAGATCATACACGTGATGTTAGCTAGCGAGCCAGCCTGCTAACGTAGTTAGCTAGCTAACAGTACACTTTTTAACTTAAAATGAAAACTACTTTACGTTCAAATGGCTCTCCTGTGAAGTAGTGACTCGCGACATATGCCTAGTTTCCTGACACGAGTCACATACTGTAAATGTAGAAGCTCAGAGGTGGAGCAGACAAGGCAGTCGCACCAATGAATATCTGGTTACAGTACTTCGTGTGGAACTTGTACTGTTTATGTATTACCTGGGAATAATGTATTTTACGTTGTGATATAAATGTTAGGATTTTAAATAGTGTTCTTTTAAAGCACCTAGCAAAAAAAAAATCAAATTCATGTCATGATAAACTGTGTGGTTTGTCATAGGGCTTTCTGACTGCCATGAGGCAGGAGACCACGAGGATGAACCTGGCCAAAGGCTGGGCTCTGGACACTGTCGTCCTGCACAACGATGTCACCCGGATGATGAGGGAGGATGTCACAGCGCCGCCGCCAGACGACATGGGCGGAGTCTACATCTACGGACTCTTCCTGGATGGCGCAGGGTGGGACAAGAGAAACGCCAAACTCACAGAGTCACCTCCAAAGGTTAGCATATAGCATTATCAATATTTATGCTCATTATTATTTGCTTCTCTAAGATCGATGGTAAAAACATTGAATGAACCAGACTTGGGTTCTGTCAACAACAACTAAATGTATATGATCATACCAATGAAATAGTCCCAAAAGTGAAAACTCTCAATTCAATTGCACCTTGATTAATTGTATTTGACATAATGTATTTGACCCAGGTCTGTAATGAATTTCCTTTGAGTCTGAAGTTGTTAGAAACCACCCTTTTGAGTCTCACCCCCGTCTTTCACTTCCAGGTCCTTTTCACAGTCCTCCCTGTGGTCCACGTCTATGCTATCAGCACGTTGGCTTCCGATGCCAAGCGTCAGCAAGGGATAAGCCTGTACCCCTGTCCCGTCTATAAGAAACCCAGACGCACAGACCTCACCTTCATCTTCTCCCTGCTGCTGCGCACCTTCCAGTCCCCTGACCACTGGACTCTGAGGGGAGTGGCTCTGCTCTGTGACTGCAAATGAGTGGAAATTTCATTTCAAGTGGTAGCCATTTTAGTTTTGCAAAACATGTTTGTGTGGGCGGAGGCAGTGGATAGGTAGGGGTGCGTGTGTGAGTGTGAATGAGTGACTGTGTGTCTCAACCACATTCTGAATATGACAATGACGACAATGTGTGTGTTTAACTAATTCCAAGTGATTTCTCAGAATTACTATTTGTCTACGTAGTGCAAATTATTTGATTAATCAATAACGCTAGTATTTTGTGCAGCCAAATTACTATATTTGGAATTTTTATTAAACATATTTTCAAAGAATAACAGTAGATGTAAACAATGCACAAGTCATATAGAAATTCTTGTTTTTGAATAACTCATCATATCCTGGTATTTTATTTGTTGAAGTGCTGTAGAAAAGATAGTTGTTATGACATGTTTCCCCTATTCCAATTTATCCACTAAAATCAACCCCTCTAACACTTCACCCTGTCAAAAAGCATTTGAATAGCATCGTGTAGCATCATAGTAATAACCCTTTTATAAAATGTTAATAATTATGTAATAAATCAGAGCATAGCAAACAAGGACGCCAGTAATTTTTTTTCACAGTTCTATACCTCTTGACTGGGTTGTGCGTGTTGTAATACGAGTGTAGTTGTCATAAGCTGTTACGACACATTTTATGGGAAAAAACAAAAGCTTTCTACTACTATCTTGTCTACTATCTTAACATATGTTGGACGTGTAGCAAATGATTACCATAGCAACAGTTAGTGTAGTACTGCACTGAGTTTAGACCTTTTTCAACTGTGTTCATTGAATAGAAACAAAATCTACAGTTAACAAGAGTATTGGACAATTGAATAAGATAATGACATGCACAATGTGTTACCTCTCCTTAACAGCATAGAGGCTTAAAATCCATCCTATATATGTAAAGTGGCATAAACTCAAGAGAATTCCTCTCAACTTCATGAAATAATATCTATAGTCATGCCAAATCACTCACACTATAACAGAAAAAAATATCTAGAAATGGCTTCATATATTTAACAATACTAAATGAGCAGAAGATGCAAATATTCAGGAATCTGCTTATGTCCATAGGGAGTTAAATGATGTACTTACAATGTCTGTTCCTACTGGCCATTTGTATAGCAATTTTTTTTAAATTAAAAAAAATGTCATATCCATAGATATTTGACATAATGCACAGTAGTTTCCTCACCCACCGTTTCATATAATAATATATGCCATTTAGCAGAAGCTTTTATCTTAGTCATCCGTGCATACACTGTACGTATGTCTGGTTCCGGGAATCGAACCCACTACCCTGGTGTTAGAAGCGCCATACTCTACCAACTGAGCTACAAAGGACCAATTTAGAAATTAACCAATTTTTCTATGAAATTATATATACTCGTTATATATGTTTATATATGCATTACTCATCAGACAACAGCTGATTTTAGTTTTTCTCTGCAAAAACTGCACAAGAAATGTTATCTATTCACTGAATTCTGGTTCGGCGGGCATGAATTGACATCATTCAGTCCTAAAGCTCATCACTCTTCACATACCTTCACACAAGACATTTCTCTGTCAAGTTATTGTTTTGCATATGTAACATTAACCTTAATTAAACCATTCATACCAAAACTCAATTTCAACTTCCATCATTTCACTAGTTTAGCCTTAACATCCCATATTCAGCCTTTCAACATGCAAATTAACGACAATTGAATGTCCGTTATGTTGTAAGTATGTTGATTATGAAGATGTTGAAAGTCTGTAGAAAATGTCCAATCCCACAAACTTGCTGTAATTCTTTTCCGGTTATTTGTTTTGCACACTTACTTGAAAGTCCTTGTCTAATGTAAACAGGAAAAAATGAAGAAAAAAAAAATATATATAAATCCTTGAATTCCCAAAACAAAGATGACTTCCAAATGTTACAGGAGTGTGTGGATTATATAAACTCATCGTGTTGACACCCTAACTGGCCTGTTTCTGGGACCAGGACTACTGGGACTATGGGTCACAGGCCAATCCTAAAAATAAAATAAAAAAGGAAAAATAATATGTATGTTGTTGTTTTTCAGTTTCCTTGACCGATGTTTTAGGAGAGCTGCTTGATATCATTTATCGGTACCTCATCCTCTCCATCCTCCGCCTCCTTGGTCACCTCCGTGTAGGCGAGGTCAGGGCTTGCAGATCTGCGTCCCTTGGGTGGTGGGATGGGTGCGGCACCCTCAGTGACCCCCTCGGCCCCCTCCTGGCCCTCCGCCACAGTCCTCTCCTTCTTCAGTTTGGCTGGCACATGGCTGGCAATAGATTCCTTGAGCCGCGAGCCGGACTGCTTGAGCCTCTCGCCGGACTGGCGGATCTTCTCCCGGCGCTCAGTTGATACGATGCGCTCACCCATCTGGCCAACCTTGCTGTTCATGTTCTCTTTCGTCTTGGTCATGTTCGCGCGGGAGAAGGTAGATTTGAAGCTCTCGATGCGGCTCAGGCCTGATTTCTTAATCGTGGCGGCCGTGGACGAGGCTTCCTCCACCACCATGTACTCCTCATCAGACTCAGGGGGGAGCTCAAAGTGGTCTGGCTCCACTTCGGCCGCCGACGGTTTGGGTGCCTTGGGTTGACTGGGTCCTTTGGGTTCCTTTCCGGCTGCCACAGCTGGCACCTCACTGTCACCCTATAATGAGATCAGAAACCAGGTTGAGTGTCTCAGAACCACCTCAAAACAACCAAAGGGATACACAAAAGTGCTTGTGTGTCTGCTTGCTAGTATACATCTGTATCCTGTAAAACCACACATTTCACTGCACCTCTCCAGTGTATGTGACAGTAAAACATTTCTTTTTTTTGTCTGCCTGCTAGTATACATCTGTAATATCAAGTGGTAGCACTTTGTTTCAGGTTTAATGATATCGGAGCTCTGACAGAAGGATTGCAATAGTATTGAGGTTTAATCCGTAGAAAATAAAGACCGAAATTAAAAGTCTTGATGTTGGGAGGAGAATGACCACCATAATATTGACGTTTTTGCCTTAGTTGTTGAATGAAGAATCTGACATCTTGACGATCCTGAGAAGCATAGACCAACTGCTCTCGCTTAATGCTGCGTGTCCCATAACTCAGTTATTTATGGGTTCATGTTTCAGACAGTACTTCACTCATTAAAGTCAATGTTTGAAATGAGAGCAGCCACTCATGAAGACATTGCCAAGAACCATAAATAATTGTATGAATTACCATAGATGGCAGCTAAACTGGTATCTGCAACCCAACACTGTATCCAGCACACACTGTGCGTTTCAGTTAATCAGTGGATTTGGTTCAAACCATTATTTGTATATCTGTATATCTGTATATCTGTTAACCCAATGAGTCCCACTGTGATGACGGCGCAAATTGGAATTCTAAGCACTTTTAAACGTGGTGTTTGAGCTACAGACTTTTGAATGACTTGAGCTACAAACTATTTAAAGCTATCATTGAAAGTCTCTCACAAACACACAAACATGCACATGTAACATGTTCTGCTCTGTGATGCTCACAAGCTACACAAGGTCATTAGAAGGTGAGGGGTTCTTCTACATAGAAGATCATAGGAAATCCAAGGACATGGCGTATATAATACTGTAATAAGCTCACATTAGTTGCTGTCTTAAACACCAAACTCTGCACAGTTGCCTCTGACTAGTTGGATATTAATTTCCCAGTTAGCAAAAAATGTCTGTACTTACAGCATTCATATAAATAAATACAAAATGATCATGTTTTTGCTTTGGCTGACCTTTTCTTATTGACATTGGTCAATAAAACTTATGAATGCAACTGTTTATGTCAAATTGTTTTGAGTTGTACTTGTAGCCCTGGTTGTCCTGAAAAGAAAATGGTTAAACACAACTGTGAGGCTAAATATAAAGGCTGGACATGCAGATAAATGAAAGTCAATGAAAAGGAGATTTGGGGCCTCGGGACTAATAGGGTTAATAAGACAGGTCAACAAAATTTCACAGATTGACCCTAATTGGCTGTTTTTTCCCCACCTACAATCACTTAATAACAGTATGATTTCAGTATTACAAAGAAACACCCTCCGTTCTAAAATGTAAATTAACTATGTTCTACGTGCATCTCAGAATTAAGTTATTAGCCTCTAATATTCTATGAAAACACAAGACTTTAATGATATTTCAAAAATAATAATTTATTACATAATTCGAAATGTATGCACTTTATAGAATATGCCATAAAGGCACAACATGTCAAAAGTTGGGTAGAAAGACTAAGGTTTTGATACAACATTGTGTCACCTGAGAGTTCAGCACCATTCATTTAGATATGTGTTCATTAAATAACGCTTTTAATGAGAACTGGTTTGATAGTCTTTGGCATATATCAGATGTGTACTGGTTCACTTGGGTCTCTCGTTTCCCTCTCCTGCTTGAAGTTATTTGGGAATTGGAGATGCTTCAGTACGTTTTCCATGGGCCTCCAGCTCATTCATCCTTTCAAGAAATGTTCACAAGAGAAAAACCATGTCTTAACATCATATCTTAACATTATACATCAACTGTTTCATGTGTTTGAATTGCAGTTACATACAGTGCATTCGGAAAGTATTCAGAACCCTTCACTTTTTCTACATTTTGTTACATTACCGCCTCAATTCTAAACTGGATTAAGTAGTTTTTCCCCTCATCAATCTACCCCATAATGACAAAGCAAAAACAGGTTTTTAGAAATGTTTGCAAGTCTATTAAAAATTTAAAACGGAAATATCCCATTTACACAAGGATTCAGACCCTTTACTCAGTACTTTGTTGAAGCACCTTTGGCAGCGATTACAGCCTCAAGTCTTCTTGGGTATGATGCTACAAGCTTGGCACATCTGTATTTGGGGAGTTTCTCCCTTTCTTCTCTGCAGATCCTCTCAAGCTCTGTCAGGTTGGTTGGGGGAGCGTTGCTGCACTGCTATTTTCAGGGTCGTTGTCCTGTTGGAAGGTGAACCTTCGCCCCAGTCTGAGATACTGAGCGCTATGGAGCAGGTTTTCATCAAGGATCTCTCTGTACTTTGATCTGTGCATCTTTCCCTCGATCCTAGCCTCCCAGTCCCTGGTACTGAAAAACATCCCCACAGCATGATGCTGCCACCACCATTCTTCACAGTAGGGATGGTGCTAGGTTTCCTCCAGATGTGACGCTTGGCATTCCGATCAAAAAGTTTCATCAGACCAGAGAATCTTGTTTCTCATGGTCTGAGAGTCCTTTAGGTGCCTTTTGGCAAACTCCAAGCGGGCTGTCATGTGCCTTTTACTGAGGAGTGGCTTCCGTCTGGCCACTACCATGAAGGCCTGATTGGTGGAGTGCTGCAGAGATGGTTGTCCTTCTGGAAGGTTCTCCCATCTCCACAGAGGAGCTCAGGAAACTCTATCAGAGTCACCATTGGGTTCTTAGTCACCTCCCTGACCAAGGCCCTTCTCCCCCGATTGCTCAGTTTGGCCGGGCGGTCAACTCTAAGCATTAACTTACTAATTAAAAAAAATAATAATTAGCAAAAATTTATATAAACTTGTTTTCACTTTGTCATTATGGGGTATAGTGTGTAGATTGAAGAGGGAAAAAAAAGTAATTTAATCAATTTTAGAATAAGGCTGTAACATAACAAAATGTGGAAAAAGTCAAGTGGTCTGAAAACTTATCGTGCCAAAGCCTTACACGTATTCAAGTTCCATTTATGGGTGAGGAGGTTTGCTTCCAATGCTGAATTCAGAGTTGCAGTGCTGTTCCAATATACTCTAACGAGACATGTGCCATTTGGTACATGAAATATTACTACTATTAATGTACTGTATCATTAATATGCCTCTTACGTATTATAGAACACCTGATCTAAACACTTACACTAAAGGTTCAAACCTTTGACTTTATAAAACTACAGGATTAACATGGATTAAAGGATTAATCATAAGGATTATAACAACCTTTATGATAGGCCAAGCCCAATAAAACTCTGCCAAACGATGCCAAAGAAATTATGACTTTTGAAGTCTATTCAATAAAATTTCAATATATAACTTAGCCCTATCACGAGGACATCATTCTGAGAATGTCCTCCCTCATTTTCTGTATAAACTATGTCATTTTGTACACAGTTATATATTTACTTACCTATTTACATACTGACTGACTGACTTACCTACTTGCTTACTAATTGGCCATACTTATTTAATTACTAATGTGTCTTACTTACTAAACTGCTTACTTACTAACTTGTCTTATTTACTCATTTGTTTTACCTACTTACTTACTAATTTGTCTTACCTACTTACTTACTTACTCATTAATCTTACTTACTAATTTGTCTTACATACTAATTTGTCTTACTTAATTACTAATTTGTCTTACTTAATTACTAAATTGTCTTACTTACTAATTAGTCTTACTTAATAATATGTCTTACTTACTTATTCCCTTGCGTTCATATAATTCTAAGAGAGGTTTATTAAAAATCACAGCCTCATTCCTAATACTTTATTAGGAGGTCAGGGCCTTGACAGGAAAAGGCTCTCAGCGTAAAAACAGAAAGAGGACCCTGTGCACAGCAGGCTCTCAGAATAACCTTGTATAATAACTTTGAATAATGTTGTCAGCTGTCATTTAGACCCAGCAAATAACAGCAGACCCCTTTACAAAGACTGGAGGTGCTCTTCATTATTAGAGAGAGAGCTAGACTGTTCTATTCGTGGTATATTCTGACTTAAATTCCAAATAAGTCTTTTTTTTTTTGCCATTTCAATGTTCTCTTGCCCAACTGCTTTACAGTACGATGAGCTGATTTCTGTCAAGAGTAACTTGTTTTACAGTTTATTTCTCTAAAAAAATTGGGAGATACTTTAATGTTTTGTCAACATTAGAGCCATCTCTTTTGCTGAGACCAAACATTGTCAATTATATTGACATTTTGACTCGGTACCGGTACACTTGTTGTTGTTATTTTATGTTACCACTGTATATCCTTCATCTTTAAAAAACATTTATTTTTTATTTATTTTTTACACATGTTCATACTTTTCGGCTTTGCATTGTTGGGAAAGGGCTCGTGAGTAAGCGCTTTACAGTAAAGTCTACACATGTTGTATTTGGCGCAGGTGACAAATAAGATTTGATTTGATAAATCTGTGCCACTGCAGGTTTAGGCTACAAGGGAAATCTAGGAAGATTAGTTCCATCCATTATATTTTTCTTTCGATCCCCTTATACCAATCTAAATATAAGTGAATCATCACTAACCATGTACATGTTGGGTCTGTGCAGCTTATCCCAAAAAATTGCTAAATTTAAATTCTAATTTACATTTACCAATTTTCATTTAAACGATGACATAAAAAGAGCACCTAGTGGTCACTAAATGGCACAATCCCAGAATGGCAGACAGTGTGGTGAATTAGTCAATCCCAGTATACCAAGAGAATCAACCAACATTACTGTAACCATGCCACAGATGTCCCCACTCCTTGTTTGATTCCTAAACCTCCCTATCATGTTTCATTTTCACTTCCCCCTTTAGAGTAAAAATAGAATGGAACGGTCTTAACCATATGACCCATTCTGGACCAGGCAAACTGAGCAATTAGTAGAATTAAGTTGCTATCACTTTACTTTACAGCCCCCTTATTACCTGGTATTTACTTCAAGACTGTAGGGAAACAGCATAAGTACGTACCGTTACAAAAAATATTTGAAATGACTTCTAGAAATTACTTTTTGTAGTAATTTCACAATAAAAAAATTATAAACACCAGTGGTAATATTAATATAAAATAAAACATTTTCTGTAATGCATTTGAGTAAAAACTGGTGTTAAAATGTTTGAAAATTGATCTGGTTTTAGAGTCATCTTTAATTACAGTATGAATTAAATCAACTCATTGCATGCCTTCAAAGCAATAGTTTCTTATTCAACATTAGTACTGTATGTCACACACACACTTGCATGCCAAACTGCATATCGTTCATTGATTATGCGGCTGCCAGTGAATCCAGTTTGTTTATAGACAAAGCATGTTGTTCTTTGTTATTTGACCTCCCCCTTTCTTTCCTAGTCTGAAATAAAATGGCAGCCAAGATCCGCTCCGCCCCATCCGTGGCTGCTTAATCCAAATCGTATCGTCACTGGCAATCTGCCACATAGATTCGTATTCTTGAGTGCAGCATCTAACCTTTTAATAGACTGCACTATATCTTACGTCCTGTCAAGGCAACTCAGGCCCTGAAATAATCAGGTCAACGGCAGGCCTGCAGCTGTTGGCTTTGAAGGCCAAAGTCAAATTAAGCCTGCACCATTCAACCATCTGAAAGAGTCCATGCGTTGATTTCACTTTTAACACGTTCAATTTTAACAGATTCTTTCAGGCTCCATGTTGTTTCTGCAAGCAAAATCTCAACTAAAGTCTGAGTTTGAACAATTTACCACATCCTTCTACAGCTCTTGAGAGTATGATCCTTAAATAACCAGTTAGAGGATGAAGATGACAATGGTGAGTACCCCTTGCTTCTGACAGCAATGACATTGGCTGAATGGGCTTACCTGGTAGATAACAACCCGGAACTTGTTCTTGGCCAACAGTTCCTCCTGGGTTATTTCCACCTTCTTGACGCGGATGTTCTGATTCTCCACCCGTACCCGAACGTCCTTGATGTGGCAGCTGACCTTCCGCGTCTTCTCCAGCAGCTTGTCCACTGTGCTGCTGGTGGCGGCGTGGTTTACCGTCAGCTTCACCACGTCCTCCTGGATGGTCTTGACGCTGTTCTCCAATTCTAGCTGCCTCTCCTCCATACGTGTCTGACACGTCTGCACGTTGTCAATGATGCCCGCCACACGCTCCAATAGTGCCATGATGGACGTCGTGTCGTCCCCCACAGCCAGACCCAGTTTATTAGCCATGGTTGGTGTCGTCAACCGCCTCGTCTCGGATCCAAAGGGAAAGGGTTGAGGATAGAAATCTTTGTTTTTCTTAGTGGTCAGTAGAAACCGCAGAAAGGGTAACCAGGCCTCTAGATAGCTTCGACCTGATACTTGTCAGACCAGCAGGTGTTAGGAAGGGTTTGGTTGCTGGATCATTGGGCCATGGAGGGCAGCAGACACCTCGGCCAAAGAGACACACCGTGCTACTGGTCCCTCACCCAGGTCAAATGCAAAAGGACATGGAGGCTCCACCTCTCTAGGGTGTGGGCAGCTCAGGGGGATATGAGAGGGCAGATGCCGCCAGTCAGGGCTCAGAGAGAGAGACAAAGAGAGAGACATGGGGGCCAGACTTGACATGCGTTCGCCCTGGCTAAAAATACTGAGCGTTAAGTGACTCCTCTACATTTTTGGAAGATGTGTGGCTGGGATAATGGAAACCCCCCCCCCTATCCATTCTACACTCATCTTCTATAAGCAAGTTTTTTTTTTTTTTCATTGCACCATTGGACAACTAGCTACAGTTGAAGTTGTAAGTTTACATACACTTAGGTTGGAGTCATTAAAACTCATTTTTCAACCTCTCCACAAATTTCTTGTTGACAAACTACAGTTTTGGCAAGTCGGTTAAATCACCTACTTTGTGCATGACACAAGTAATTTTTCCAACAATTGTTTACAAACAGATGATTTCACTTATAATTCACTGTATCATAATTCCAGTGGGTCAGAAGTTTACATACACCAAGTTGACTGTGCCTTTAAACAGCTTGGAAAATTCCAGAAAATGATGTCATGACTTTAGAAGCTTCTGATAGGCTAATTGACATCATTTGAGTCAATTGGAGGTGCACCTGTGGATGTATTTCAAGGCCTACCTTCAAACTCAGTGCCTCTTTGCTTGACATCATGGGAAAATTTAAAGAAATCAGCCAAGACCTCAGAAAAAAATTGTAGACCTCCACAAGTCTGGTTCATCCTTGGGAGCAATTTCCAAACACCTGAAGGTACCACATTCATCTGTACAAACAATAGTACGCAAGTATAAACACCATGGGACCACGCAGCCGTCATACCGCTCAGGAAGGAGATGTGTTCTGTCTCCTAGAGTTGAACGTACTTTGGTGCGAAAAGTGCAAAACAATCCCAGAACAACAGCAAAGGACCTTGTGAAGATGCTGGAGGAAACAGGTAAAAAGTATCTATATCCACAGTAAAACGAGTCCTATAATCAACATAACTTGAAAGTCCATTCAGCAAGAAAGTAGCCACTGCTCCAAAACCGCCATAAAAAAGCCAGACTACGGTTTGCAACTGCACATGGGAACAAAGATCGTACTGTTTGGACAAATGTCCTCTGATCTAATGAAACAAAAATAGAACTGTTTGGCCATAATGACCATTGTTATGTTTGGAGGAAAAAGGAGGAGGCTTGCAAGCTGATGAACATCATCCCAAACATGAATCACGGGGGTGGCAGCATCATGCTGTGGGGGTGCTTTGCAGCAGGAGGGATGGCATCATAAGGAAGAAAATTGTGTGGATATAATGAAGCAACATCTCAAGACATCAGTCAGGAAGTTAACGCTTGGTCAAAAATGAGTCTTCCAAACGGACAATGACCCCAAACATACTTCCAAAGTTGTGGCAAAATAAGGACAACAAAGTCCAGGTATTGGAGTGGCCATCACAAAGCCCTGACCTCAATCCTAAAGAAAATTTGTGGGCAGAACTGAAAAAGCATGTGCGTGCAAGGAGGCTGTAACAATGTGCTGGGTTCGTTGTCTGAGTCAGGCGCAGGACACAGGTTTGAGGAAAAAACACAAAAGTCTTTACTCAAAATATTAATTTAAAAAAAAACGGAATATCTCCAACAAGGAAACATCACGTATAGAGAAAACCCTCCAACACACACGGTAACACAACACAATCACGGACAAAACAGAAAGGTAGACGAGAGGTTAAATAAGGAACATAATAAGGGAATAGAAATCAGGTGTGCTTAATCAAGACAAAACAAAAGGGAAAAGGAAACATGGATCGGTGATGACTAGAAAGCCGGTGACGTCGACCGCCGAACGCCGCCCGAACAAGGAGAGGAGCCGACCTTAGCCGAAGTCATTACAGAGGCCTACAAATCTGACTCAGTTACACCAGCTCTGTCAGGAGGAATGGGCCAAAATTCACCCAACTTCTTGTGGGAAGCTTGTGGAAGGCTACCTGAAACGTTTGACCCAAGTTAAACAATGTAAAGTCAATGCTACCAAATACTAATTGAGTGTATGTAAACTTCTGACCCACTGGGAATGTGATGAAAGAAATAAAAGCTGAAATAAATCATTCTCTCTACTATTATTCTGACATTTCACATTCTTAAAATAAAGTGGTGATCCTAACTGACCTAAGACAGGGAATTTTTACTAGGATTAAATGTCAGGAATTGTGGTCCCCTGGCAGACCCCTCGGAACAGAGGTTGGGCATGCGTTCCATGAAGTATATGCTAGTATGGAGTTTGGAACAGCCCAAGCCTCCTGCATACTATGGGAGTGACATCACACTTGTGACCTTGTGATACTGCATACATACTTAACACATGGGTCCAACAGGATTACAGGCCTAAGAGTTCAATAATTGTGTATTCCCTTGTGTAGTGTTGTGCCTTTTATGATATGAATGCTAAGCTTGTCTTCTACCCAAGCTTGTCTTCTACCCATTTAGGCTAGTCCAAGGGAACTTCCATGATTGGGTATCTCAGTATAGAATGGGTAATGTAATCTCTGTTAATCATAGGAAGATTATTATTGGACAAAGAATTTGACTCAATTCAGTATGTCAGTACTCAGTATCCTCAGTAGGAAATAAAGTAAACTAATCAGTTACTGATTGGTCCATTAAATTCTAAAAGGTGCATGGAAACCATTATACATTATCAGTAGAATCAGAAGCCCTTGCGAGTTGTGGATCCCTGCTGTAGATTGACTTTTTCTCTTGCCACATAAAAAAATAAAAATTATATTTCATGTGATAAGTTACAATTGAGTTGCAAGCAGGTTGTTCAGCGTGACACACGGAGCGACCCAGGCGCAACTTCGTTGGAAGAAAACAAAGGGCGTGTGTTGAATGGTTTTACTTTCATTTCAACAGGTACGTTGATTGAGAACAAATTCCCATTTACAACAATGAGCACATATTTTTCTAAATACCAAAAGGTCGGGCTGGATGAGTAGCCCTCCATCACTTAGCAATCTGTGCAATGCGATCCTTCCTGACAGGGAGGGGGCTAGGCACCTCCAGTGGGAACTAGGGAGGGAAAAGGGGACTCTCTAACTCCTAAAATGATGCCACCAGCTGTTGTCTATAATTAAACTCTTGCCATATCTATAATTATCCTTGTCCTGTCATAGCAGAGGGCAGGCTTACTTCATACAAATGAACTCTGCGTCCATATTAAAGTTACCCCTCACTCACATAACCCAATGTAGATAATATCCCCAAATACCATCACCCATCTCTGCCTCATATCCCCATGTGTCCCTCCCAGAGAACTATAAACTATTTCACAGCCCTGACAGAATTGAACTCCTTACAGTCACAGGGTAGGATCAGAGGGCAATCCTAGAGAGAATTGGCTAAACCGGTCAAGTCCTAATCATATATGCCATTTAGCAGACACTTACCCAAAGTGATAGTCATGCATGAATTCAATTTACATATGGGTGGTCATGGGAATTGAACCCAGTACCCTGGTGTTAGAAGCAGCAGCATGCTCTACCAACTGAGCTACAAAGTGTAAGTGTATTGAATGTTGAGAAGTGAAAGGGTCGGCTGCCAGACACTTCTGTACCCGTCAGCATCGTACACATCAGGGTTCTCTCCAGAAAATGACATGTTTATCGTGTGAAAGGGGTGTTACACTTCATTTAATACTGTGTATAACATAAATAGGGGCGGCAGGTAGCCTAGTGGTTAGTGTTGGGCCAGTAGCCGAAAGGCAGCTGGATCAAATCCCTGAGCTGACAAGGTAAAAATCTGTAGTTCTACCCCTGAACAAGGCAGTTAACCTGCTGTCATTGTGAATAAGAATTTGTTCTTGACTGACTTGCCTAAATAAAGGTAAACCCCCCCCCCCCCCCCTCTATTATTCAGTGATGCCTCTTCACTCTTTAAACTCTCCTCTTCTGACCCACATTTAGGTCTTATTTATCGTTATAAAAACACTGACCTGATGTGCCAAGTGAGAATTGACTGCATCTTTGATGAGTAAGGTGTCTCCCTTTAGGTAATTGGCCCCTGTCAGTTGATAGCTTGAAGCTTCACTTGGGCTCATTGCAGCAGGTTTAGTTGTCTTTGTAATGAAAAACAAATCAAAAAGAAGGACATTTTGTCATTTCAACTCAACTCAAAGTCCTAATTTTGAAAAGCTAAAAAGCTCTAAGATTTCAGCACAGAACCTTTGAGTAGTCATTCACTCTGATCCTATTCACTGACATGGAATCTTCAGAGACATCTTGACAGTAATGGTCAGAGGTATAACAGACACTGTATGTGGCTTTATCTCCCTCTGCTGTAGCCTTGTGTCTACTGTAGTTCTAATGAGGACACCAATGTTATGGCTTTTTACCCCTACCCAAGTAAACCAAAAACATAGTTTTAATTCATTTTTATCAAATCACATTTTATTTGTCACATGCGCTGAATACAACAGTGAAATGCTTACTTACAAGCCCTTAACCAACAATGCAGTTAAGAAAAATACCTTAAAAATATATCATGTAATATAATATAAAAAATATATATAATAATAATAAAAGTAACAAATAATTAAGAGCAGCAGTAAAATAACGATGATGAGGCTATATACAGGGGGTAACGGTACAGAGTCGATGTGCGGGGGCACCGGTTAGTCGAGGTAATTGAGGTAATATACAGTATGCATGAAGGTAGAGTTATTTAAGCGACTTATGCATAGATAATAACAGAGAGTAGCAGCAGTGTAAAAGAGTGAAGAGTGTGTGCAGGGGACAATGCAAATAGTCTGGTTAGCCATGTGATTAGATGTTCAGTAGTCTTATGGCTTGGGGGTAGAAGCTGCTTAGAAGCCTCTTGGATATAGACTTGGCGCTCCGGTAATGCTTGCCGTGCAGTAGCAGAGAGAACAGTTTATAACTTGGGTGGCTGAAATCCAGTTGCAGAGGAAGGTGTTTAGTCCCAGGGTCCTGAGCTTAGTGATGAGCTTTGAGGGCACTATGGTGTTGAATGCTGAGCTGTAGCCAATGAATAGCATTCTCACATAGGTGTTCCTTTTGGCCAGGTGGGAATGGGCAGTGTGGAGTGCAATAGAGATAGCATCATCTGTGGATCTGTTGGGGCGGTATGCAAATTGGGGTGGGTCTAGGGTATGTGGGAAAATGGTGTTGATGTGAGCCATGACCAGCCTTTCAAAGCACTTCATGGCTACAGATGTGAGTGCTACGGGTCGGTAGTCATTTAGGCAAGTTACCTTAGTGTTCTTGGGCACAGGGACTTTTTAGTTAAACCCAGTGTAATTGTGTCTCTGAGTATTATTGTCACGTTCTGACCTTAGTTCCTTTATTATGTCATTGTGTTAGTTTGGTCAGGGCGTGAGTTGGGGTGGGCAGTCTATGTTCTTTTTTGTTATTTCGTTTTTGGTGTTCAGTGTTAATAAATTATCAACATGAACACGTACCATGCTGCATATTGGCAACCTGCAAAAGAAACGTGATCTGTCAAATCTAGATCTTACAAAAACTCATACATAACGATAAAGTAGATGGTACGACAGAGGTCTCAAACTATCAACCTTTCTTTATTATATCCACATTTCTAGAAAAGATGGATAAGTAAATACAACAGAATATTGTCTATCTCGTACACACTAAAAGCACTGACCTCAGTGTCTCCAATTTACACCAGGGATTTCTCCGTCCAGTAGAGAGCTGTTTCACTCCTGAATCCTGTAGGTTGTTGTAACTCAGGTCAAACTCTCTCAGATGTGGTGGCAGGTAGCCTAGTGGTTAGAGCCAGTAACCGAAAGTTAGCTAGATGGAATCCCACAGCTGACAAGCAAAAAACCTGTTGTTTTGCCCCTGAACAAGGCAGTTATCCCATTGTTCCTAGGCTGTCATTGTAAATAAGATTTTTTTCTTAACTGACTCGCCTAGATAAATAAAAGATGTGACCTGAGAACTGATGCCAACACCTCACAGCCTTTCTCTTTGAATTGACATTGATTCAATCTGGACAAGAGAAATGAATAAGAATTATACAATTTGGGCCATGTACAATCTACAGACAACTGAAAAGGTGTCTCCAGCCTACAGTGTGGATTCCCCAGTACAACGGAGAGCAGCTTCACCCCTGAATCCTGCAGATCATTGAATCCTGCAGATCAGGTTAAACTCTGTCAGGTGTGAAGAGTTTGAGCTGATTGCTAAAGCCAATAATTCACAGCCTCTCTATGATGTGGCATTAATTCACACTAAATAAGAAAATAATATTACTGGGTTACTCAATCTAGATGGAAATATTAGACCACTCAGAGGTATGTTAGGGATGGGTGTGAATTCTTCGAACTGAAACAAAATGTACATTTGATACAGAACTATAGCATTGTAATAGCCTATCTAAAGTCAGACATAATCTGACTGGTAGACAGAATTGTTCTGTGAATTGGTTTGTTCAAATACTCACAGTGCAGTTCTGGAGGCTTTGACTACAGACAAAAGCTTTAGAAGACCCTTCTCAGATCTGTAGTATTTCTTCAGGTCAAAGACTACCAGCACCTCTTCTGAAGTCAGCAATACAAAGACCATTGCTGACCACTGTGCAGGTGAGAGTTCAGCTTCGAAGATACTTCATGTAGCTTTGGACCTCCTCCTCCAGAGAATGGTTATTCAACAGGTTAATGCATTTTTCTGGGGAGGGATTCTCCCTGATCCTCTGCTTGATGTACTCTTGTATCTTCATTAGTCTGAGAGCTCTTTTTAGTTTTTGTTCGTAGGCCTATAATAGTCTGAATGGACTCTAGTAAGAGGCCGAGAAGGAAACAGAGGAGCAGGTCCAGGTGTCCATACATACTCTGTATGGACTCATCCACTGCATTCTTGTATACTGTATGTTGATTGATAGTTGACATTTCAACAATGTTGGACATTTGGAAACTCATCTCTAGCTGACTAGTGGATTCGTATTGCTGTCATTGAAGGTGAGAAACACATATAAAGCAGACAGAAACTCCTGGATGTTCAAATGCACAAAGCAGTAGACCTTTCCATGGTGCAGCCCATAATCCTCTCTGATGATCTGTGTACACACTCCTGAGCACAATGATGCATCTCTGACATCAATGCTGCACTCTCTCAGGTCTCCCGCATAGAAAATCACATTGCCTTTCTCCAGCTGTTTGAAGGCCAGCTTTCCCAGTGCCACAAGGCTCTTTTTACACCAGACAAGGTCCTCGTCATGGTCTCCGACATACTTATGATTCCTCTGTTTGGTTTGAAATATCAGGAAATATATGTACATATGAGCAAGAGTGTTGGGGATCACTCCACTCTCCGCTTCACCTAACAGTACCTGTTAGAATAATTGAAGTAATCCCGTAGAAGACAGATATGTGGCACATGATGTGGAGGCTCCTTCACGTCTTTATGTGTGAGATTATTCTTCTGGCTAGGTTCTCATCAGGGTTCTCTTCCTGAAGTAGTACTCCTTCCGTGGGTCATTGAACTCTCGTACCTCTGTCACCTGGCCAACACACTCAGGAGGGATCTGATTGGCTGCTGCATGATGGGAGGTTATCCAGAGGAGAGCAGAGGGAAGCAGGTTCCCCTTGATGAGGTTTGTCAGCAGCATGTCCACTGAGGTTGGCTTTGTGACATCGTACAAGCTCCTTATGTTCTTGAAGTCTAGAGGATGTCGCACTCCTCAAGACCATCAAGGACAACCAAAACCTTGTATTTGTTTGAATCAGATATTCCTGATTCTTTTATTTCAGGAAAGAAATATCAAAGAAGTTCAGAAAGGCTGTGTTTTGTCTCTGTCATCAAATTCAGCTCTTGAAAAGGAATTGGGAATATAAATTTGATATCCTGTTGGGCTTTTCCAATTCAGAATTAATTTCTGCACAGAGACTGTTTTTACCAGTGACACCCTTTGTCAGTACAGTTCTGATAGGTTTGTCTTTTCCAGGTAAAGGTCTGAAGAAGTTGTTGCATGTGATTGGTGTATATTGGATGGCTGGTCTCCAGGATACTGTCTCAATCTGTCTCATCTCATGTTCATCACGGACCTCTCCATTTCCACCGTCTGTGATGTAGACCTCTGTGTGTATCTTATATTGACAAGTGTTGGGTTTCCTCATACTGCAGTCCCTTCAAATACACTTTAAAACTTCTTCAGGTTTGATTTTAGTTTATCTTGGCCCTCGTCAATAAACTCATTTGTATGACACACAAAATATAAATTTTTATAGAACATTTGTTTGGCTGTTTGGTTTTACCACTTCCAACTGATTTGTCTCCAGTCATGCTACTTCTATGTGAAAATACAAAGTATTGTATCTCTTACTTTTCTCCAGCGTGTCAGTGAGCTCCATTTGATTCATGTTTCTCATAACATGTAGTGTGATGTTCAGAGCACCCTCTCTGGCACTGCTCGGCTACTTCTGATGTTCAGTGTCCATCACTTCCTGTCTGTCCACTCTTGGTATGCTTTACCTCTTCAGGTCGTTCCTTACAAAACAAATATGACATTTCCCTCAACCAATTGAAACAAACAATTAAAAATAAATGAAATAGAGAAGATAAGGTAATGACTTTGTGGGAAAATTTTGTTTGAGGCTCTGTGTATACGTTAAAGGCATAAATTGAAGACATACTGTATCAAGCATAAACAAATATGTCAGTCCAAATTATGTCAGGTGTTTATCATACAATCAAGACAAACAGAAAGATGTTCACTGTTTACTAAATGTCTGTTTGCTGACATATTTTTAGCTTACGCTGAATGTGGAGTCCAGGTCCGTTTGATGACTCTGTGCAGATTGACCACTGGAAATCTGATCTCTCCTGTTGGTCTCTATGTAATAACACAAATGTGCATTAATTTTGATCAATTCATTGCACTGCCAAAAATATCTTAACAGGGCCCAGTTCTCCCATGACCGCAAGGACGTACGTTGTTACCCTTGTTTCAGATAAGGGTCTCTGCTTGAATTCTATTGGCGCTATCATGGCGCTATCATGGCGCTGTCACTCTTCATAGACAGACAGCTGGGTGCTGGTGAGTCTGGTCTCTCCTGATTGGTCCTTGCAGAATAAAGTTTAATTTCAAGTACTTCAATTGTATTTTTGCCAGGGCGTTGTTATTTCAAAGGTGATCTGAAGACAAACAAGACTTTCTTACCTTTGTTCATGGGTGAAGTGAAGGTGAAGTCTCCACCCTTGAATTATATTGTTGCTTTCATGGAGATGCCACTCTTTATGGACAAACAGCTGGGTGCAGATGAGTCTGATTTCTCCTGCTGAACCCTGTCAAACACAGACACCAGCATTCCTACATCTTCACCAAGAGATTTTGTCTGTTTTTATTTAGATTTCAAGATTTTACCATTTAAAAAACATGTAAAAGAGAAATGCATAAATAAAATGATTGAGGGTGACACAAATGTATCATAATAAAACTATTTGGTTAATGTGTCCCTATATAGTATAGTCTCTCTTCTCACCCCATAGCTTCATAGTGGGAGTCAGTCTCAGCTTCAAAGTGGGAGTCAGTCTCAGCTTCATAGTGGAAGTCAGTCTCAGCTTCATAGTGGAAGTCAGTCTCAGCTTCATAGTGGGAGTCAGTCTCAGCTTCAAAGTGGGAGTCAGTCTCAGCTTCATAGTGGGAGTCAGTCTCAGCTTCATAGTGGGAGTCAGTCTCAGCTTCATAATGGGAGTCAGTCTCAGCTTCATAGTAGGAGTCAGTCTCAGCTTCATAATGGGAGTCAGTCTCAGCTTCATAGTGAGAGTCAGTCTGAGCTTCATAGTGGGAGACAGTCTCAGCTTCATAGTGGGAGTCATTCTCATTCAGACTAATTTTAGAGACAGCGATGTTCTCCCTTTGTCCAGACAGACTCCTACTGAATGAATGAATGAATGGATGAATGAAATTGGAGTTTCGCGTCAAATCATCAATTGGCAAACCAACCATGGGATTAATTGACACATAAACAAACAGTACAATAATTCACTGTGGTAATTAAATGATAATTATTCTTCCGCGGTTCTCTGCATTGCACATCACATAAAGAGTGAAAACAAATGTAAGGTGAAAATCTATACATAATTGTAAATAAGGTTATCCAAATAATAATGATATCTCTAGAGCATTAAAATAATATACACATACATACATGCATACATGCATACATACATACATACATACATACATACATACATACATACATACATACATACATACATACATACATACATACATACATACATACATATACAGATAAATAAATACAGAAAAAAAGAAACAGAAGGCATTTGAACCCAGTCTGCAAAAAGAGAAGACACATATGGCAGACAAGCCTATACACAATCTATATACACACGTGCCATTTACAAAATAGAAGCTAAATATTTTTACAATTTAATTATAGGTAGCCCTTTTTGATTCATTCCAGGCTTTATAAGTATTCCGCAAACGGAAATACACAATGGACAAAAAAACATTTCAGTTTCTCCTCATCACTCAGCCACATAATGCCAGCCACATAATGCCAGGGTATATCTGGTGTGCTTTCTGGAATAAGAGCAAGCATTATTCCATGTGGTAGAAAGGGCAATAGAGTATAAAATGAGTTTCATTCTCTATTTCTTTGAGGTCACAATAGTTACATAGCTGTTCCTCTTCCATTTCACCTCAATACCGACCTGTTTCAATACGCAGAGGAAATATCTGATCTTACCTGTGCACATAGTGATCTCTTGCTTTTAGGTTGGTTCTACATAATGTCTCTCACATTCGAATTCAACACACAGCTCTCTGCGTCTTCCCCCAACATGCATTGTTTGTAGTTTTCCTCTGGACATGTAAGAGAATCTTACAGAACTCTGTATGCAGGGTGTGATTGGGGTGTTTTTCCCATTGGGGAATGGTGTTTTGCAAGTGGACCCCACACCTCGCTGCCATAAAGTACAATTGGTTCAATTACATTTTCAATTAGTTTTGGCTAAATGTATTTATCTGTCAGTCCATTCACTGTCTCATTTAGGTGTCCAGTTGAGCTTGTTTTTTAAACCTAAGTAATATTTGTGTGTGCAGTACTCTATATATTTAGGACCATTTGAGAACTTTGGTCTAGTTCCCTGAAATCTGAATATTCTTCAGAAAATCATTATTATTGTATTTTTGGGGTTTACTGCCAGGGTCCAGGGCTCTGCTGTAGGCCATGTGCATACATACATACATACATACATACATACATACATACATACATACATACATACATACATACATACATACATACATATACAGATAAATAAATACAGAAAAAAAGAAACAGAAGGCATTTGAACCCAGTCTGCAAAAAGAGAAGACACATATGGCAGACAAGCCTATACACAATCTATATACACACGTGCCATTTACAAAATAGAAGCTAAATATTTTTACAATTTAATTATAGGTAGCCCTTTTTGATTCATTCCAGGCTTTATAAGTATTCCGCAAACGGAAATACACAATGGACAAAAAAACATTTCAGTTTCTCCTCATCACTCAGCCACATAATGCCAGCCACATAATGCCAGGGTATATCTGGTGTGCTTTCTGGAATAAGAGCAAGCATTATTCCATGTGGTAGAAAGGGCAATAGAGTATAAAATGAGTTTCATTCTCTATTTCTTTGAGGTCACAATAGTTACATAGCTGTTCCTCTTCCATTTCACCTCAATACCGACCTGTTTCAATACGCAGAGGAAATATCTGATCTTACCTGTGCACATAGTGATCTCTTGCTTTTAGGTTGGTTCTACATAATGTCTCTCACATTCGAATTCAACACACAGCTCTCTGCGTCTTCCCCCAACATGCATTGTTTGTAGTTTTCCTCTGGACATGTAAGAGAATCTTACAGAACTCTGTATGCAGGGTGTGATTGGGGTGTTTTTCCCATTGGGGAATGGTGTTTTGCAAGTGGACCCCACACCTCGCTGCCATAAAGTACAATTGGTTCAATTACATTTTCAATTAGTTTTGGCTAAATGTATTTATCTGTCAGTCCATTCACTGTCTCATTTAGGTGTCCAGTTGAGCTTGTTTTTTAAACCTAAGTAATATTTGTGTGTGCAGTACTCTATATATTTAGGACCATTTGAGAACTTTGGTCTAGTTCCCTGAAATCTGAATATTCTTCAGAAAATCATTATTATTGTATTTTTGGGGTTTACTGCCAGGGTCCAGGGCTCTGCTGTAGGCCATGTGCTGTGGGTGACAGGCATTTAACCTTTGAACTGTGAACAGTCCTGTATGCCAAATAGAATCAAATGCTTTTTGGAAGTCGATAAAGCAAGCGTACATTTTGGTATTATTTTGGTGGAGATGTTAATACACTGCTCAAAAAAATAAAGGGAACACTAAAATAACATATCCTAGATCTGAATGAATGAAATATTCTTATTAAAACCTTTTTTATTTACATAGTTGAATGTGCTGACAACAAAATCACACAAAAATTATCAATGGAAATCAAATGTATCAACCCATGGAGGTCTGGATTTGGAGTCACACTCAAAATTAAAGTGGAAAACCACACTACAGGCTGATCCAACTGTAATGTCCTTAAAACAAGTCAAAATGAGGCTCACCTGCCCACCTGTGGACGTCGGGCCCTCATACCACCCTCATGGAGTCTGTTTCTGACCGTTTGAGCAGACACATGCACATTTGTGGCCTGCTGGAGGTCATTTTGCAGGGCTCTGGCAGTGCTCCTCCTTGCACAAAGGCGGAGGTAGCGGTCCTGCTACTGGGTTGTTGCCCTCCTACGGCCTCCTCCACGTCTCCTGATGTACTGGCCTGTCTCCTGGTAGCGCCTCCATGCTCTGGACAATACGCTGACAGACACAGCAAACCTTCTTGCCACAGCTCGCATTGATGTTCCATATGGATGAGCTGCACTACCTGAGCCACTTGTGTGGGTTGTAGACTCCGTCTCATGCTACCACTAGAGTGAAAGCACCGGCAGCATTCAAAAGTGACCAAAACATCAGCCAGGAAGCATGGGAACTGAGAAGTGGTCTGTGGTCCCCACCTGCAGAACCACTCCTTTATTGGAGGTGTCTTGCACAACAGCATGTGAAATGTATTGTCAATCAGTGTTGCTTCCTAAGTGGACGGTTTGATTTCACAGAAGTGTGATTGACTTGGAGTTACATTGTGTTGTTTAAGTGTTCCCTTTATTTTTTTAGCAGTGTATATCAGGATGTGTGTGGGTGTAAATATGATCGGTCGTGCAATGTTTTGGTATAAATCCAATTTGGCATTTACACAGGACATTGTACTTATTAAGGAAGTGTCATGACGTTGGCCTGGGGGTAGGTTTATGACAGTCATAAATACCTCTTCCCCCCTTTTTCCTCTCTCTACCCTACTGATCTGACATTTGAAAATCCCTTGGTTAACATAGAGATTCTGGGAACATCAGAAGGTGGGGGGAAATGAACTATATTCTGGTAATCCGACCAATTGAACATATGTGGTGGTACTTAATGAATATGATGTCAGTTCGGTTGTCATCTGAGACATTCTCCTCAATGATAGGATGACATAAACTCTACAGTGGAAAGTCTACACATCAAAGTTATCGGAGTCACATGGAATTGTTGTTCAATTTAAATGTTTGAATATAAAATTATTGGTGAAGAGATGAAATGTAATTTTAGCTTCCAAATGAGAGATTTGGGTTTTCATAAGGTCAGGGCTCTGCTCAATCAGTGGCCCGCCCCTGTGAAGGGACAAGGGTTATAAAACTTTTCAAATACGCCCTCCTCTCCCTTCCTATATAAAGCCTTGACGACAATATAACTTCCTGTTCAAAGTATGTGAGGTCTGCAGCCTCTGTGTTAAAAGGACTAACATGTCAACTACAGAACTAAGCCATCCTACCACCTGCGAATGGTATGAACTTTGAAATCTTATTCACTACAGAAGTGATACCTCCTAGCCGTTGAGTTAGCCACAGCAGCTGCAAACGCGGGTTAGGAAAGAACAGACAAAGTATCCCGTCTACCACACAACGACGTTACTACAACGTATTCAATTGACCACCAGAGACATTTTTCAAAGGACAAAGGACTCGGTTTGGCAACACGGCCTTCCATCTACCACCAACCTACCGAAGCGCAGCTCAGAGTAAATATTTATTGCATTTTCCTTTTCCAAATGGGCGGTAATTTAGAATGCATAAGATACTGTATTTACGATAGCACAGCTTCTCCCTTTGTCCCTCAGTCTTCCCGCTCTTTCACTCAAACCCAGCCCCTTTTCTTTTGAGTAACCAGCTGTCATATCTGTTCCGCCCGCTAGGGACGTTTTCCTCTATGACGTCATTTGTAATCAAGGTATGATTCATTCTTTGTATATGTAATTCTGTGTGATTAGTTAGGTATTTAGTAAATAAATAATGAAACCCAAAGTTGTATTGCTGATTCAACTTGTTAGTCAGGGTTCGTGAAGATGTACAACTTTTAGATGAGACACTCAGGATTAAATTAAACTGTTTTAATATAACCAATTGAAATGTTCCACTAGTAACTTTTTTTGAGCGTATAATTTGGGATGCCATCATGTCTGCATGCTTTTTAAAATTTGAGGGCATTTACTCCACACACAGAGATGCGTGATCACGCTCTCCATAGCGGATGTGAGTAAGACCTTTAAACAGGTCAACATTCACAAGACAGCAGGGCCAGACGGATGACCAGGACGTGTACTCCAAGCGTGCGCTGACCAACTGGCAAGTGTCTTCACTGACAATTTCAATAATAATGTAATACCTACAGTACATGTTTGAAGCAGACCAACATAGTCCCTGTGCCATACTGACCTGTAGCACTCACGTTTGTAGCCACATCTGTAGCCATGAAGTGCTTTGAAAGCCTGGTCATGGCTCACATCAACACCATTATCCCAGAAACCCTAGACCCACTCCAATTTGCATACCGCGCGATAGATCCACAGATGAAGCAATCTCTATTTCACTCCACACTGCCCTTTCCCACCTGGACAAAAGAAAGACCTGTGTGAGATTGCTATTCATTGACTATAACTCAGCATTCAACACCATAGTGCCCTCAAAGCTAAGGACCTTGGGATGAAATACCTCCCTCTGCAACTGGATCATGGACTTCCTGACGGGCTGCCACCAGGTGGTAAGGGTGGTAACAACACATCTGCCATGCCGATCCTCAACACGGGGGACCCTCAGGGGTGTATGCTCAGTCCCCTCCTGCACTCCCTGTTTTAATAAATTATTTGGTGACGTGAATATATTTAGTATAGTTTTATCTAAAAAGGATAACTTGAAAATGTTTCACTATTTTTATGAAATTCGCTAAGATTGTCCTCCCCTTTTTCTAAGGAGCCTCCACTGCCATAACATGATTTAGCCACCACTATACTTGAAAATATGGAGGACAAAAAAGTAAATTGCTTTGCCACATTTTTTTGCGGTATTACATTCGTGCCTTGTTGCAAACAGGTTTTAGAATATATTTATTCTGTACAGGCTTCCTTCTTTTCACTCTGTCATTTAGGTTAATATTGTGGAGTAACTACAATGTTGTTGACCCATCTTCAGTTTTCTCCAATCACAGCCATTAAACTAACTGTTTAATGGTGAAATCCCTGAGCGGTTTCCTTCCTCTTCGGAAACTGAGTTAGGAAGGACGTCTGTATCTTTGTAGTGACTGGGTGTATTGATACACCATCCAAAGTGGAATTAATAACTCCACCATGCTCAAAGGGATATTCAATGTCTGCCTTTTTCTACCCATCTACCAATAGGTGCCCTTCTTTGTGAGGCATTAGAAAACCTCCCTGGTCTTTGTGGTTGCATTTATGTATGAAATGTACAACTCAACTGAGGGACCTTACAGATAATTGTATGTGTGGCATACAGAGATGAGGTAGTCATTCAAAAATCATATTAAACACTATTATTGCACAAAGAATCAGTCCATGCAACTTATTATCTGACATGTTAAACACATTACTCCTGAATTTATTTAGGCTTGCCATAACAAAGGGGTTGAATACTTATTGACTCAAGACATTTCAGTTTTTAATTTTTAATGAATTTGTAAAAATGTCTAAAAACATAATCCCACTTTGACATTACTGGGATATTGTGTGTCGGCCCGTGACAAATAATCTCAATTTGAATCCATTTTAAATTCAGGATGTAACACAACAAAATGTGCAACAAGTCAAGGGATGTGAATACTTTCTGATAGGCACTGTACATGCAGTTTTATAACTAGGGCTCAGAGTCTTTCCCAACCATGTGACTTGTCCACATTCCAAATGTTATAGATTTTTTGATTTAACAAAGTAAATCAAGAACTGCATTAAAATCAGTGCATTTATTTTTTCAATAACATCATATGAATACGCCTTTTCTTCCATAACAATTTTAACATTGTGATAAATTATTTTCTGAAAATGATTTAGGCTCCGTCATTGATCTAGTCATAATAATATGAAGGCAACACGAGTGTTTGAAACACAGATCATTTAATATTACTAAAACTACATCACTAAACACATTCACAGCTCATGCTATATGCAACTATTTCATTAGCAATAATACAAACAACATTAGAACATAAAAAATAAAAATAAAAATATATAAAAACATTTAAATTAGTACCTAGTCAAAAAAATTGTTCCATCCCCGGAATGGTATATTGAAAAGTAACCAAAACAAACTGTACACATCAGCTTTTACCTCCTTTATAGAAAACTGCATTTGGTATTTAGTTGTGTTTCATAAAAATAAAAAAAAAGGTACTGAGAGAGGGTCAGAGACGCTGATAAATAGCATGACCCTAGATAGCATAAATAGCATGACCCTAGTCCAGACCCTAGGTATCCAAGGTTTGTGTGCCTAAAGATACCAATACCACCTTGCAAACAATGGACGATCAGAGGAGAATGGCTGTCCGTTTTCTGCCCGTAGGAAAAAATAAATAATGCAGCAGTCTGAAAAAAGCAGCAAGAGCTGCATATGTCCAGAAGGGAGAGAAAACGAAGGCCCCATTAGAGAAAATAAATACATAAACATCCATTCAAAATAAAGGAGACAAAACAACAGATATCAAAAAATGTGATCCATATGGTGCAAAAATGCACACAAAAAACTGCTACATCATCCTGGATGAAGTCCCAGAGGGAAAGTGTCCAAGGTGTTGCTGTTGTCTTCGTCCCCTCTGGGTTTTGGGACACCTCCTATTCAACAAAAGACAATGGAATAACATCAAACTCCTAGTTTTGACTGCCTCACAAAACACATTACTCAGCACTTTAGAAACGCGTTTGAAAAATCTTAAATCAATTACGAATGTAAAAATGTGTATTGCTAAGTATACACCTTTTACAGAGTAACCACCTTTTGTCAAATGACACACATTGTCACATTTGGAATAGAATCTTCCATAAGACTTGCTCATTTATGCTACTGTATGTTGTTTACAAAACACGGCTTATAAAATGCAGAATATTTAAATCTGCTTATCAGAAATGTGCTAATAAGATCAGATAGGTCACTTTGGAGAGCACACCCACCTTGTGAAACACATGACAACAGCGACAATGATGGCGATCTGTACGGCTCCTATGACGGCTGCTATGAGAACGTAGTGGAGTTTCTGTCCACTGGGCACCACGTACAGGATGTTGAAGTCTTGGATTTCATCACACTGCTGGCCAGTGTAGCCCGAGTCACACCTGGGGAGACAACAAAACCGCTAGCACTTCATTTCATGACACAATAATTATCTATGAATTAGGTCAAAAAGAGATGAAACATAGCATACGCAGGTATGTAAGACAAAAGGACACCATGTTATCTTACCGGCAGGTGGGGATGCTATACTTCATTTCACATTGGCCGTGTTCACAGAAGTTTGCGTAGTCCTTTGTGCAGAGGGTGGGGATCCCTCCATAAGCTCTGTCCTCCCCTGTGTCTACCGTGTCTTTAAAGGTATACAGAAAATCACTAATATTAATATGGATGATATAAATATTAAAGAGCGAGCTAGGCCTGGTCCTCAGTTGCAATTCAAATATAACTGACATGACAGAGCAGAAATATGCTTTGCAGATATGTAAAAGTACAACAGTATTATTTCCATATCGACAACATGAACCATGGTCTGAGGTAAATCAACGACCATAACAACATCATAACAGAGTGTGGTAAAAGGGAGCAGACATACCAAAAAGATCCGTCTTGCTGTTGCTACCATCGTCTTCGTTTTTCTTCTTCCCTTTTTCTGAAAAAACAAAACAAATATTTTTGAGTGCATGACAGAAATGTCCCAATATTGAAAATGGGTTAAAAAAAAACATTTCTGAGCGAGCCTTCCTTTCAAAGCTATAGACAGAAGCAAATGTGAAATAATTCATAAGACTAGAGGTTGCTTAAAAATAGTTTTTCAACTGTAAGAAGTTGAAAATAAATCATATTGGAGGGACTCAGGGAAATAGTGTTCAAGCTCCATGTTCTAAGAGAGCCCTAATCACAAGGATTATAAGATTATCAGAGAGCCCTAATCACAAGGATTATAAAATTATCAGAGAGCCCTAATCACAAGGATTATAAAATTATCAGAGAGCCCTAATCACGAGGATTATACGATTATCAGAGAGCCCTAATCACAAGGATTATAAGATTATCAGAGAGCCCTAATCACAAGGATTATACGATTATCAGAGAGCCCTAATCACGAGGATTATACGATTATCAAAGAGCCCTAATCACAAGGATTATTCGATTATCAGAGAGCCCTAATCACAAGGATTATACGATTATCAGAGAGCCCTAATCACAAGGATTATAAGATTATCAGAGAGCCCTAATCACAAGGATTATACGATTATCAGAGAGCCCTAATCACGAGGATTATACGATTATCAAAGAGCCCTAATCACAAGGATTATACGATTATCAGAGAGCCCTAATCACAAGGATTATACGATTATCAGAGAGCCCTAATCACAAGGATTATACGATTATCAGAGAGCCCTAATCACAAGGATTATACGATTATCAGAGAGCCCTAATCACAAGGATTATTCGATTATCAGAGAGCCCTAATCACAAGGATTATACGATTATCAGAGAGCGCACCATGGCTTGATTATCAGAGAGCGCACCATGACTTGATTATCAGAGAGCACTCCATGGCTTGATTATCAGAGAGCGCACCATGACTTGATTATCAGAGAGAGCAGCATGGCTTGATTATCAGAGAGCGAACAATGGCTTGATTATCAGAGAGAGCAGCATGGCTTGATTATTAGAGAGCGCAGCATGGCTTGATTATCAGAGAGCGCAGCATGGCTTGATTATCAGAGAGCGAACAATGGCTTGATTATCAGAGAGAGCAGCATGGCTTGATTATTAGAGAGCACCATGGCTTGATTATCAGAGAGCGCAGCATGGCTTGATTATCAGAGAGCGCAGCTTGGCTTGATTAACAGCGAGCGCATCATGGCTTGATTATCTGAGAGCGCACCATGGCTTGATAGTCAGTCAGAGAGCGCACCATGGCTTGATTATCAGAGAGCGCACCATGGCTTGATAGTCAGTCAGAGAGTGCACCATGACTTGATTTTCTGAGAGCGCACCATGGCTTGATTATCAGAGAGCGCACCATGGCTTGATAGTCAGTCAGAGAGCGCACCATGGCTTGATTATCAGAGAGCGCACCATGACTTGATTATCTGAGAGCGCACCATGACTTGATTAACAGAGAGTGCACCATGACTTGATTATCAGAGAGCGCAACATGGCTTGATTATCAGAGAGCACACCATGGCTTGATAGTCAGTCAGAGAGGGCACCATGGCTTGATTATCAGAGAGCACACCATGGCTTGATAGTCAGTCAGAGAGGGCACCATGGCTTGATTATCAGAGAGCGCACCATGGCTTGATTATCAGAGAGCGAACCATGACTTGATTATCAGAGAGCGCAACATGGCTTGATAGTCAGTCAGAGAGCGCAACATGGCTTGATTAAGGACGGACTATAAATACTAAGTAGCCGTAATATAGTTAATATCCCAAGTAAAAATAGCAGTTAACTAGCATTCTGACATGGCCTCATTAAAATCCATTTGGTTAATCAACAAACCAGTTGAATGTTAGATATATGAAGTAGATTTTGTACAAGATACCTACCATTTTTTATTACAAACTAATAACCGATGGTGCTGTTTAGGATGCACATTTCTGATATATAACAATAAGATGACCATAGATACAATGTGAGAGGTATGGCGGGTTTCTATTTGGGCCAGTCGAAGCATGAGGCTGTTGGTAACATTACTCTGACAGACAGTTATTGTAATGTGTGCATGCCTTTGCAATGCTCATTTGCATTACCAAATGAAATAAATGACAGATAAGTGGCGAGTGACTGGGTTTAACTTGAGGGCAATTTGGCCTGTTGAGATGTAGGGTGACACACAGGCATGCTTCACTACAGTTAATGGCCCTCCTGCAAGAATTGGCCAACTGCACCATCAGCAGAAATGCCTCCAAACTGATTTAAGAGATAGACACGTACATAGGGTCACATGACAAATGTTGTTAAGAAACATCTCAGGACATGCAGAACAATTACTCTCTGAGAACAAATGTAATATCACTATGGTAACAAATAATATCACCATGGTGATTTAGCAGACGCCCTTATCCAGAGCGACTGACATTAGTAATGTGAAATGATAGGAACCCCATTGTAGGAATATTGGAACATCCATAACTAGTTCTCAGATTTCCAGGTTGGGATGTATTCTATTGCATTTTGAATAAGGTATGCAAGTTCATGTAATATTTAGGGTCAATGTATGCTCTGTGAAACAAAAAATAGATCGATTATTTATGTAAATAGATATTTTAGCCCTACACTTTAGAACTAGATTGTGAGACGTTTTTAAAAACAGGGCCATATTTGGGGTAGTAAATCTTCGCCCTCAAATGGAGAATGACATTTTTTAAACGGCTTTAAACAGATGTTCTGGTAAGAAACATCTTTGTAGTTATCTGAACAGCTGGTTGCCCGATGCCCCTTGGTCATAATAATGTGGCCCAAATCCTAATTGTGTGCATCCAGATTGAGGTCATGTCTGCATTTGAAAGAAGAATCTTCAGTCTTTTGATGCGCTGAAGAAAGACGTATGTCGGGACAAACCTAATAGTCTCAGTCATCACCACACAGCATTGTCATAGTAGGGATCAATCAACCAATTGGGGTGGGCATCATAAACATCAGAGTTTGACAGGAACTAGCCATCATATAGGTCACTGGCAGTATAAAATGATAAAGATTTAGAGGAAAGTCAAGACTGGTGGGTGGGACGCTTATATAAACACAGCACATATCAGGAATATCAGGACTGGCACCAGGAACCCATGCACGGGAGAATATCTAGGACATTGTATTCAACTATTAAGTAGGATGTCGCATTACAGCAGGATCCCCTCATCTCTACACCAAACATCTCAGTCAAATATTAAATTGTGATTATTTTCCTTCCTTGAGATTGTGAATAATAAATCAAATCCTTCGAAAACCACAATCCATTGTTTTTTTTCCCACAATGCAGTGTAAAATGACATGTTTCTAAATGACGTTTTAATGTTAGAACATGGCATTACCTGGACAACTCCCTAGATGCTTCACGTCAATCTTCACCTGCTTCAAGCACGAAGCCTCTCTTACGTGACAGGGGGTAATGTAAGATTTTCCGTCTGTTCCACACACCGGGTTGTCATTATGGCCACTGCAGTCAATGTTGCACATGCACCTGGGTGTCGAAGAAAACATTTATATAAACATCTGTTTCATGAACAATGTATTAACACTGCGTTCACTAAAAGAGCTAAACATACATCATCAATCAATTTGAATCTAATGTGACAACCCAGGACCCCAGTATATGGCGAAAATAAGCAAAGATATCTATGAGGTACTAGTGGTCACTAGTCGTCTTCCAGATGAAGATGAGACCTCCTTTCAGAGACTGAGAGCACAACAGCTGATGAAGACGAGTCCTTTCAGAAACTACTGAGAGCACAATAGCTGATGAAGACGAGTCCTCAGAGACTACTGAGAGCACAATAGCTGATGAAGACGAGCTCTCCTTTCAGAAACTACTGAGAGCACAATAGCTGATGAAGACGAGTCCTCAGAGAATACTAAGAGCACAATAGCTGATGAAGACGAGTCCTCCTTTCAGAAACTACTGAGAGCACAATAGCTGATGAAGACGAGTCCTCAGAGACTACTGAGAGAACAATAGCTCATGAAGACGAGTCCTCCATTCAGAAACTACTGAGAGCACAACAGCTAATGAAGAAGAATCCTCAGAGACTGCTGAGAGCACAATAGCTGATGAAGACGAGTCCTCCTTAGACTACTGAGAGCACAATAGCTGATGAAGAGAAGTCCTCCTTAGAGACTACTGAGAGAACAATAGCTGCAGTGGAAAGTACTCACAATATATCCTCAGAGTCCACATCACATTCTGCTCCAAACTTGCAGTTGACACATTTTGTGGGCTTTTTTCCTCTGCCTGTGCCTGATCCTTCATCATCTGTAGAAAAGGAGAGTATTTAAAAAATGTTAGCTGTCAAACAGAGTTAATATTGTTCTATTAGTGGTTGGATCTGCAAAGCTTTTGTTTAAGCAGGCTATGTTTAACCAGCTTTCATTGTAACATTGTAACATGGGTTGTCAAGTCAAACGTATTAAAGTGAAGCAAGACCAAGTTACTACACTGTACCTCCGTCGCCAGATCCAGAACTGCCATCTGCGTGTTACAGCATAGAAAATGAGTTAGCTTCAGCTTGGTCTAAAATGATTTATAACAAAATGACAAGGTGATGAACCCAAGTGATGAAAAATGCGCTCCATAAAGGGGATTCTGTACTCTCCAGTGAAAGTGTGCAGCCTGCGACTAAGACTCACCTGTATAGCAGGCCACGTCAGAGACCTGCGATATGGACTTCTGCTGCTTGCATGCTGCTCTCCTCAAGAAGCACTCGTTCTGATAGGTGTCTCCGTTGGACCCACAAACAGGGATGTACTTCTTAGAGCACTAAAACACAACGGGCAATGAAAGGATGTTACTGAACCATCACAGCCTAGACCAGGGATCATCAAGTAGATTCAGCCATGGGACGATTTGTTTTCTTGAGTGGATAGTCAGGCGGCCAAAACAAAATGCCAAATCATTTGTAGACTGCAAATTTACTGCAAGAAGCCCAAACAGATATAACATCTGACTAACACCTTGTTTACATTTGTATATGATCACATACAGTAAATCTCTATATTATGTGTGGGAATACTATGGAACAGAGTTCCGAAATGAAGATCAATTGGAGCTGATTTGCTTTGGCAAAGCCATTCCTGCTTGCTTTCTTGCTCATGGCAATGGTAATGACAGTCTTACTTGACAACAGAGAACATGATAGCCTTTATTCCACTGTGTTACTTACATGGAACTGGCAGACACATTTCAGGTCAGCCCCATTCTCTTGACATGTCCCACCGTAACGACATGTTGCAGCGTCACACACTCTCAGGTCACTTTTCTTCTCAGACAAATCTGGTAAAAACAAGGTGTGAAATACCATTATTTTAGTGCTCCATTTGTAAAACCACATGAATATCTAGTATAGTCTATGTTGTGTATTAGTATTTACGTGACATTGCTTTTCTATCTGGGAAAAACTTTCTAACATAAAGATTGGAGCAAATAGTGTGTGAAAACGTTCAACTCAAAACACAATTCTTTCCCAAACTACAGTCTTTGAGAAAAAACTCCTCGGGTATAGCCTAGCTGGAAACACTCTTCTTTACCTAAAATACAGTTAGCCTTGAATGCAAAATGATATGCTCTGTTTCATCACAAAACAGAGTAAATCAGTCTGGATTCCAGGCTAAAATGCACTATGAACCAAAGCCGTGACAACTTAAGAGTTCACGGCCACTTGAATACATCTTCCAGTAATGACTTTCATCCATCCAACACGCAAAAGCCCATAGCTTCCCCTTTAGCCAGAAATACACTTGAACATCTCTCACTCTCTCACACTGGGCGGAATTTATCAGAGGAAGGAGAAGGACAAATCAATGGAAGAGAGGAGTCAATGTAGCGAAGACCCGGGTCATTAGCAACACGTAGCCATCCAACTCCTTTGCCACAAGACATCAATAGTCATCGCCTCATTTCTTCAATGGTTGGACTAATGAGAGATCCGGTACAGAGAGAGCTTAGCTACGCATCATTTGTACAACTTTATTGAGAGTCAGTGGAATGTGCAATGTACAACAGTCACTGCCCAGCACAACTGGACTGAGAAATGTAGTCACTACTGGTCATTCGGACAAGTTGGTCCTCATTTACACAGTAATGCCTTGGCATTGCATGATCATGGGAAAGCAAAGCCAAGAACAATCAAAAGGGACCCAGAAAGATGACTTGAAAAGATTGGAGAAGAGGGTCAAGTCCGATCTGATAATCTTTGGTCAGGAGCTCAAGCACATTATGCGTGAGAGGCATTCCTGATAGGAATGATTGGATTTCAGGTTGTCAAGGTGGGCTTACAAGGCACTTATAGTAAAGTATGCCATCACAATATTGTTTGAAAAAGTTCATCATTAGCCTGGTCATAAGTAGGGATAACATCATTGGATTGGATTACATCATCAGGATCAATGAATTTGGTCAAAACAACTCCTCCGTGCTGCAAGTCTTCAATATTAACTTTAACCAAACTGTCAAAAACATTACGGATGAAGTGAACTTAGAGGATTTTATTTCCCCTGCTGACAATCAGTTGTAGTATAATCTGTTTTTCACTAGCTTTGATAACTACAGTAGGTGTGCAAAATGACTGTTGTGCTACTGTGCTAGAACAACTCTAGGTTCATGGACACCCTGAGGGAGAGTGTTTGAATCTCACGGAGCTCTAATGGAGGAATGAGAAGACCATCCCAGCCTTCCAGGCAGGTTTGACAGCAGCCATTTACATCCTCCTGGGGTCAACAGCATTACCACCAAGCACTCCTATCAACTAGCAGAACATTGGAAAACCCCTGGTCTGTGAGATTTACAGGCAGGGGGAGACATAGGGGGGAGGGAGAGAAGGAGAGGGAATGAGAGAGAAATGAAGACATAAAAGGAGAGGAAGAGTTAAAAGAGGGAGCGAAGGAGAGAGAGAGAGGGAGAGAGAAAAAGAGAGAGTAGGAGAGGTGATGGGAATGGAAGAATCCTACCCCACTGAGGTTTGAACTGAAGTTCCCTCCTGCTCTCATCGCCAGTCCCCACGAGGGAAGACATATCTCAACATGCAGTAGGAGCTTTATGTTGTCTTATCCCCACTGTTAGAGAAGATTTCAGAAGAGGAACTAATCCATTGTCTTGAGACAGGTAAGCACGCCACAGGGACTAATAATAACCCAACCTTTCAACAAATGGGAGGCAAAGTAGTTCCAGGCCAAAGATTATAATCAGCCTCTCCTAACAATCCCCTCCTCTCCTAAATAGATCTGTGTGTTACTCAACCAATGGTCACAGTCTCGATATAAAGGGGCTAGCCCCGATTCTAGTCACCCTGTACTTAAAGGACTATTGACCAAACTGTTCATTTCCTCATTACAGTCACTGTCACCCTGGGATCCCGAAGCTAGCCCATTAAATACAGGCCATGACCTAAAACTCCTCTGTAATCAATCAATACCACCACTGTATAGGAACACTAGTCTTTAAAACACTGCAGTAGAAGTCATAGTGGGACCAGGGCTTTAATTAAATAAAACCCTAATGAAATAGCATTGATCCTGACCTGCAAAATAGGCGCATTGGTGCAGTAATGTAAGTACGGTAATTCCGGCTGTTTTACCGATGTTTGTTCTTTACAGCAGTGCAGGGTAACAACCACGCTTCCACTTAATTCAACCCAATCAATGCATGCCTTGAGAAATACAATCTGCATTTCTCAGTAACAGTGGGGAAACACTGCACTTCACTGTATTTAAAGGGACAGTTCACTCTCAAATTAAAATGTTGTCCGATATTTTCAGAAGTAGTCTAATGTCAGGTCAAGCTGAATCCACATCCCACATTATCATTTGGGTATCCTAGATCCAGCAACATGCCTCAACCTGAAAACCACGGGAAAGAAAAGCCCAGAATAAAGGCAAGAAATTATACAGTGATTATATTTTCCATTCATTTCTGAAATGAATCTTTATATCCAGAATACTTACGGTTGCTAAGGTCACATCTGCTATGTTGGTTTCCTAAGAGGTTTGGGATCAGCAACCAATTATAGGTTGTTTTTAGGAGCATTGAAGAGCAACCAGGACCATGGGGAAAAGGAATGGCCTGCTTATTGACGGAAGTTAATCAGGCAAGCAGCAAATGTAAACAAATAGCTTGACAAGAGGAAAACAACTGGCTTTATCAGGACAGCTCACTCTTCGTTTTAAATCGGACTGCTTTTAAATAAAAGGGGAAGCCTACTGAATGAACACAATACATAGACCTTCATGACATACAGTTATTATGGGAACGAGAGGACATCACTCATGGTTTATGGGATTATGGAGAGGGTGGAACTACATCCACAACGGGTTTACGTTTCCATTCATCTTAAATACCATCAAACATAGGCCAATCTGTCAAAGTCACACTGAATGTTGGCTTTGGGTGGAACCCCTTAGGAAACCACATAGCAGATGTGAACTTTTAGCAAGCACATTATATATTCCGGATATAAAGAGTAATATGAATTTACCCTCAATTTAACCCACGATGACACTGTATACCAGTGTTGTAAAGTACTTGAGTAAAACTAAAGTAATACTTAAGTCGTTTGGGGGTGGAGTGGTATTTATAATTTTGATAACTTTTACTTCACTATATTCCTAAAGAAAATAATGTACTTTTTACTCCATACATTTTCCCTAACACCCAAAAGACATTCATTACATTTTGAATGCTAAGCAGTACAGGATAATGTTCCATTTCACGCACTTATGCAGAGAACATCCCCGGTCATCCCTACTGCCTCTGATCTGGCGGACTCACTGAACACACATGCTTTGTTTGTAAATTATGTTGAAGGTTGCCCCTGGCTATCTGTAAATGAAAAAAAACTAAGTCCGGTTAACATAAGGAATTTGAAATAATTTATACTTTTACTTTTGATACTTAATTAAGTATATTTTAGCAATTACATTTAATTTTGATACTTACGGATATTTAATACCAAATACTTTTAGACTTTAACTCAAGTAGTATTTTACTAGGTGACTTTCACTTTTACTTGAGTCATTTTCTATTAAGGTATCTTTACTTTTACTCAATTAGGACAGTTGGGTACTTTTTCTACAACTGGTGTATATAAACAAAAGTCATCACTCCTAACCAGGAAACTGAGAAATTACTGTTTACATTTAATAATGAAACCCAAACAAAAACAGCAGGACAATCCAGGGTGGGGTTCAAATATGGAAATTTTCCCTGCATGCACCTCACCAACAAGAGGGGACAGATCGAGCCACCCCCCAATAAACATTCGCCTATGAAATCACATTTCCCAAATGTATACATATATTTTTAAACATGCATTGACTCAAAGTGATTCCTCTTATGAAGTAGTGACACTGCCAGCCTTACGTTTGTCTAATCTAGACCAATTGAGCATGATGTGCTTTGTCTGCTGGTCAAGGAGATTGCCCAATTACCGACCAGCGTTCATTCAGCAAGGGCGATAAACACCTCAGGAGCGCCTGTGTTGCAAAAACACAGGATGTGTGTCTGATAAACACAAATTATTCCCATAGAAGTGCTTGCTTTGGAAAAGTTAATTGATAAAGAAAATGTATTGATACTCACCCAAGCAGTCCTTGCCTTTTCCTGAGATACATTCGCTGCTCTCAGGGTAAGAGGCTTGTGCTCCAGGCAGTGTAGAGACGGCCAAAAGGCAGAGGAGAGAGAAAAAACGGCCTGCTGAGGGTCCGTGAGATGAGAGGGGATATCCTATGGACATGATGCTTACAATGCTGTGTAGAGTGGACACCGTCTTTTCTCCAAATCACAACATATGCCTTTTTTCATTCAAATGGCAGAAATACATCAACAAATCCACCAGATGTGAATTGGTAGACGGAGAACAAAACGCGTTGTTGTTGGCAAACTGTTTCACCCACGGCTAAAAAAAGGTTTCATCTCATTTGCAGAACGGGGATTATCTCCCAGCATAGCCATATAAAAAAACTGCATTATATCGGACTTTAGTTCACAAATTGCACAAACGAAATGTTGGCTTTGCTCTATTGATCGCTCGTCTGGCCGTCGTATGGGATAGGGTGTGCGATAATGAGCTGTTTTGACTGTCGCATTTACCTTTGACGCGTCTGCCTCTATTTTATCCCAGCGGCAAACAGCTGGTTTAAAATGTCCCTCCGAGAATCTCTCTGCATCATTCCACAACACAATCCCACAAAGGCGAAGATAAATGATTTTGTTGTAGCAATTTACCCAGACAATGTCTTGAGTGAGATTTTGTGAATCACCATCAACAAAGGACTTCAGTGACGCTTGGGTATCACATGACGCGAGACCACCCCCAACCATTGAAGCACGCTTTGCGTTGGAGCGGCAAGATCACACCATAAAATGTGTGGGGAGGGGATTCCGGTTGTAGCCTAGTGGGATACGTTATAAAGCGACATTTGCTAAAACTGAACAAAGGCTACAGCCTAAGCCTACTAACTTTTTTTCGTAATCAAGGAGTAAGACAATTACATTAATTAAAGTATAAAAAATGCAAGCCTTATGTGCTCTTTCACATATATAAAAATAAGAGGGATAGGCCTATCTGGCAGATAGAAAATAGAGATTGACAGTTTACCAATCCATGTTAAATAGATTATTCCCAGGTTATTTACCAACTAGTATAAATTACAATTTCACAAATTGTGAATCATGACATTTCTAAATAATAATTATGTTCAAAACACTCAAACTGATTGTTCTGGCACTGTCAGTAGCAATTGACATCATGAGTAGCCTAACTAGAGGCTTATTACATGGTTTATTACCCGCTTATACATATTGGGAAGGGTTCGCAAGCAAGCATTTCACGGTAAAATATTCGGTACAATACATTTTGAATTGATTACATGGCTTACATTTTATATGACTTATTACATGGCTCGTATTGCGTCTCTATGGTTCGCTCAGTCCTTGCACTGCAGTGGCGCAGCATGCCATGTGGTGTTGGAGACCACAACATCAGTGGCATTATTGATCCTGATAACACAACCACTCTTTCCATTTCATGTTTGGGCGGCTGTTCAAAAGACACATTGATGAGTATTACCACATATAACAATGCAATCACAGGCAAGCCTTTGCCAGACACCTGAGGTTTCAGGATCACCGAAGAGATCACCAAAGATAAATCAGGACTAGTTTGACTAAAAGATGGATTCCTTTTTTCTGAGTGACATGTGCCTTGCGGGCTGTTTTCCCAAACTGAGTCAGCTCACAACTGCATCAATGAATTTGAGCATCTAGGACTGGTGCAATTTAAAGATGTGAGTGAATCAATCACATTTCCAGTCAAATCAGTGGAAATGTGGTACACTGTGTTAACTGTATCTACCACGTTTTTATTTTTCTCATGAATTTGTTGAAATATTAATTTAGTTAATATTCTTTTAATATTCAATTAATCAAATTAAAATATTTTTGTAACGGTCACCCCAGTTTAAATAGGTGTTAAACTGAGCACAATATGGCATGAAGGTTACATCCATTTCTATGCACACCAGTCTATAACATATTGATTCAACCATGTACTCTGAATGCAATATCACTCTAAAATGTGTATTCGTATTCAAATGTTATTGTAAGTTGAAATCATACAGTCATTGAAGGAAAGAGCTGAAACTATCCAATGTATAATGCATTGTAATGTCAAGTAACATGCCAAACGTGGATGGTGTCACGACTTCGGCCGAAGTTGGCTCCTCTCCTTGTTCGGCGATCGACGTCACCGGCTTTCTAGCCACCGCCGCTCCATTTTTCATCTTTCCATTTGTTTTGTCTTGTTCCATACACACCTGGTTTTCATTCCCTAATCATACTGAATGTATTTAGTCCTCTGTTCCCCTACTTGTCTTTGTGTGTAATTGTTAGATGGTGTTTTGTCTGGCGCTATACTTTATTATTGTTTCCGTTTTATTTTGGCACATTGATTTTTCATGTATGTCATTTGTGGAACGGAATTAAAGTGCGCCTATTTATTTCACTCTGCTCTCCTGCACCTGACTTCGCATCCCTTATACACACCTAACAGAATTACAGCCAGTACCCCGGTTAGAAGAGTCGAGGAGTGCGTCCAGGAACATTCGGCAATATTAAATCATCTTGGTGCCATGATGGATCGCGTTGTTCAAACCATGGACCCCTGGGAGAGACAGGAAGTCTCTCCAGTGCCTCGACCCGCACAACCGGGGTTGCCTCCACCTGTCCCGTCTGGAGCCTGTCCCAGTGGGATACGTCTCTCCCTTCCCAGGGAATATGATGGGACGGCCGCACAATGCCAGGGATTGCTGTTACAACTGGACCTCTAATTGTCCACTGTGTACCCAGCTCCCTCGGGAAGGGAGAGAGTGGCTGCCCTCCTCGCCTGCCTCAGAGGAAGAGTGCTGGATTGGGCAAACGTCGTGTGGAGAGGAGACACGGCGTTGGACCACTTCGAGGAATTCACTGGTCGCTTCAGGGCCATCTTCGACCATCCGCCCGAAGGTAGAGTGGCGGGAGAAAGGCTCTTCCATTTAAGGCAGGAGGCGAGGAGAGCCCAGGAATTCGCACTGGAATTCCGGACCTTGGCCGCCGGAGCAGGCTGGAACGACAGTGTCCTCATCGACCACTATTGGTGCAGCCTGCGAGAGGACGTCCGACGTGAGCTGGCCTGCAGGGATACGACCATCTCCTTTGACCACTGGTGGATTTGTCAATCCGGTTGGATAAGCTGCTGGTCACCTGCGGACGTCCAGAGGGGGCTCTGTCAGTGCCATCTTCCAGCACCCCCACTCCGGTGCCCATGGAGTTGGGAGGGGCTGCGCGTAGGGAGGCTGGAGAAGGGGCCATCACATGCACCATCTGTGGCCGCAGAGGTTACACCGCCGGTCGGTGCAGTGTCGGTCCCTCTGGGAGTGTAAATGGCAGGCAGGGCACTCTGGCGTCACCCCAGGTGAGTTTTTTTTATTATTATTATTTTTATTTTATTTTTATTTTACCTTTATTTAACCAGGTAGGCAAGTTGAGAACAAGTTCTCATTTACAATTGCGACCTTGCCAAGATAAAGCAAAGCAGTTCGACAGATACAACGACACAGAGTTACACATGGAGTAAAACAAACATACAGTCAATAATACAGTATAAACAAGTCTATATACAATGTGAGCAAATGAGGTGAGAAGGGAGGTAAAGGCAAAAAAGGCCATGGTGGCAAGGTAAATACAATATAGCAAGTAAAACACTGGAATGGTAGTTTTGCAATGGAAGAATGTGCAAAGTAGAAATAAAAATAATGGGGTGCAAAGGAGCAAAATAAATTAATTAATTAAATACAGTTGGGAAAGAGGTAGTTGTTTGGGCTAAATTATAGGTGGGCTATGTACAGGTGCAGTAATCTGTGAGCTGCTCTGACAGTTGGTGCTTAAAGCTAGTGAGGGAGATAAGTGTTTCCAGTTTCAGAGATTTTTGTAGATCGTTCCAGTCATTGGCAGCAGAGAACTGGAAAGAGAGGCGGCCAAAGAAAGAATTGGTTTTGGGGGTGACTAGAGAGATATACCTGCTGGAGCATGTGCTACAGGTGGGAGATGCTATGGTGACCAGCGAGCTGAGATAAGGGGGGACTTTACCTAGCAGGATCTTGTAGATGACATGGAGCCAGTGGGTTTGGCGACGAGTATGAAGCGAGGGCCAGCCAACGAGAGCGTACAGGTCGCAATGGTGGGTAGTATATGGGGCTTTGGTGACAAAACGGATTGCACTGTGATAGACTGCATCCAATTTGTTGAGTAGGGTATTGGAGGCTATTTTGTAAATGACATCGCCAAAGTCGAGGATTGGTAGGATGGTCAGTTTTACAAGGGTATGTTTGGCAGCATGAGTGAAGGATGCTTTGTTGCGAAATAGGAAGCCAATTCTAGATTTAACTTTGGATTGGAGATGTTTGATATGGGTCTGGAAGGAGAGTTTACAGTCTAACCAGACACCTAAGTATTTGTAGTTGTCCACGTATTCTAAGTCAGAGCCGTCCAGAGTAGTTTACACCACACTCATCCAGAGTCCTCTGTTGACCAACTGTTTATATCTGTTTGTTTCCCTGAGTTTTCCCTACATTTCCAGCATAAGGCGCTCGTCGATTCAGGCACAGCTGGGAATTTTATCGACAGAACGTTAGCCATTAGTTTAGGGATCCCCATTTTTCCTGTAGTTAGACCTTTCCCGGTACACGCTCTGGATAGTCGACCATTAGAGTCCGGGCTATCAGGGAGGCCACCATCGCCATGGCCATGGTGACACAGGGGGATCATGAGGAGATAATCAGCCTCTTCCTCATTGACTCTCCTGCCTTTCCTGTGGTACTAGGCCTTCCCTGGTTGGCTCATCATAATCCTACCATTTCCTATCAACAGAGGGCTCTCACGGGGTAGTCGCGAGAGTGCTCGGGGAGGTGTGTAGGGGATGCCGTTGGTGCTACCACGGTGGAAAGTCCAGACCAGGTCTCCACCGTGCGCATCCCCCCAGAATATGCCAATTTGGCTCTCGCCTTCTGTAAAAAGAAGGTGACTCAATTACCACATCATCGACGGGGGGATTGTGCGATAAATCTCCTGGCAGACGCTGCGCTTCCCAGGAGTCACGTGTATCCCCTGTCGCAAGCGGAGACGGTGACATATGTCTCTGAATCCCTATGTCAGGGGTACATTCGGCGCTCTACTTCACCCGCATCCTCAAGTTTCTTTTTTGTGAAGAAGAAGGATGGAGGTTTATGTCCGTGCATTGACTATAGAGGTCTCAACCAAATCACGGTGAGGTACAGTTTACCAGCTACCGTCAATGCATGGGGCGCGATTCTTCACGAAACTAGATCTCAGGAGTGCATATAACCTGGTGCGTATCCGGGAGGGAGACGAGTGGAAGACACCGTTTAGTACCACCACAGGGCATTATGAGTACCTCGTCATGCCGTACGGGTTGATGAATGCTCCATCAGTTTTCCAATCCTTTGTAGATGAGATTTTGAGGGACCTGCACGGGCAGGGTGTAGTGGTGTATATCGATGACATTCTGATATACTCCGCTACACGTGCCGAGCATGTGTCCTTGGTGCGCAGGGTACTTGGACGACTGTTGGAGCATGACTTGTACGTCAAGGCCGTCTCCTTCCTAGGGTATCGCATTTCCACATCAGGGGTGGAGATGGAGAGTGACCGCATTGCAGCCGTGCGTAATTGGCCGACTCCCACCACGGTAAAGGAGGTGCAGCGATTTTTAGGGTTTGCCAATTACTACTGGAGATTTATCTGGGGTTTTGACCAGGTTGCTGCTCCCATTACCTCACTGCTGAAGGGGGGTCCTGTAAGGTTGCATTGGTCGGCTGAGGCGGACAGGGCTGGCCCATCCGGGTCCCTCTTTGGCATTCATAGTGGAGGAGGACACGTCCGAGGCTGGGATTTGGGCTGTGCTCTCACAGCACTCGTGTACGCCACCTAAACTCTGCCCCTGTGCTTTCTTCTCGAAGAAGCTTAGCCCAGTGGAGCGTAACTATGAAAAGTGGATCGATGATGGCTAGAAGACCGGCGACGCCGTCCGAAAAAGGAGAGGAACCAACTTCGGGGGAGGTCGTGACAAGATGAGAACAAATGTCAACACGCGCATTGAAGAACTTCGAATGGTAAATGGTCTGTTGTATAACCCTTTCACGATGTATGTAACTGAGGGATTGAAAATGTTGGGTCCAGACTATTGCTATACTGCCAATCGCTATGTATTTTCACGGTTGCACGGATCACCGGTTTCAGAATGGAAAGTGTACAAGAAGATTTCTTCCACTTCTCCTTGCTTCTATCAGGTCATGAAGAGGACAGAACAGTTCCATGCGACTGCCCTCACTACAGCAGCAGCAGCAGCCAACCTCCCGGAGTGGACCACTAAAGAAGATGAAGACCATCTATTACACACTGAACCTGTGTAACATAGACATCACACAGAAGCTGCTTGTTGCTGAGATTTGGTGTCCAGTGCCTGACTTAAACCTGCTATGATAAAGGGATCAATAAGTACACTGAACTTGATTTAATTACAAAGCATTCTGGGTGTACACAGACAGATTTAGGGTGCACATCAATGTAGATTTCTTAAAAATGAACTGTGTGCGTGTGCATGTGAATACAAACACATGCACGTGAATACAAACACATGCATGTGCACGCGTGCACACACAACCTGATATAGCCTTCGAATTCTGTAACACTCCATTCACATAACAGACCGGTAGCTAATTAACACAACTGAAGCAGCAATGGCCGCCAATACTGATGATTGAAATCACTACAACAATAAGACCAGAATTGAACTACAGTTTTATGATGTTTCCAAACGTTATGTTTTTATGTCTCATCTATCCTTTACCAGGTTCAATCCCAAAACAAGTTCTACAAAGAATCTGGGTACAAGTTCACACCACTTTACTTCGACAGGATGCTCAACATGCAGTGATTTCAGACAGAGAAACATGCTATTGCTATTGCTAAAAGTCCGTTCTCATTTTGCATTTATTGTTTATGTAGATGTCTTTGTGTTAGTCATTGATCACATAAAGTTGAGCTCGATATGTGTATCCTATATGTAATCTATAACTGTTGTCATTGCATAAAAAAAGATGTGCAGGCAAGGTGTATCATTTGCCACAAGATGGCAGCACACAATCCTCAGTCAGTCATGGTTCCAGAAGTAAATTCAGCAACAAGAATAACCAAAAGCAGTCAATATAGAGAGATGAAGATGAGCATCTACTCACTAAAAGATGTGTACACGTTCTGTAAAATAAAACAACAACATGTAAATAAAAAAGTTACATTCAACAAATCTGTGAAATGTCTTGGGATAGAATATGGAAAGATAAGTTATTCCGTTGCGATTGCCTGTAGGGATTCTTCTTGTGCGTGCTTATAAGTGCATTGAAAGTAAAACCCCAAACCAATCAGTGTATCTGTTGTCTTGCAATAGGATTCATATCAAGAGTCTAATGCAAAATAAATACTTTCTTGTATTAACTAATTGGTCCTAAGTGACAAAATATTAAATTAGAGAGAAAAGCTTGATCTGTAGATTTGGGGGACAGATAAGTTATTTGTAGGGGGGATACACTCTGTTGTCCTCCCAAGGAAAGAAAAGTGCATCCTTACCTAAACATCGACATTAGAATGTTCCATTGAAGAAACCACCAAGGACTGTAGGCTATATCTGCAGAGTTATTTAGGCCAGTTGTTGTTCAAATCTAAAAACTGTCTAAAAAGCATTGTAAAAAAAAGAACTAAAAAGGCTCACCTAACTTAATTTGCTTTCAACCGCTTGAGGAAAAGAAAGGGGATTCCCACAGTTACATTCAAGCATAACAGTTGGTCTACATGACCATTCAGAATGACAATAACAATTATCAGCAACAAAAAACTGACTGTAGCATGTTTATATTCAGAGCTCAATTCGATAAGGATGGTCACAACCCTCTGAAGACTGACCAAGTGCATTCAGATTTGAAAATGACCACGTCTATAACACAGCTGTGAAACCATACTGGTCACTGTGGGTATCCTGGCGCTAGTCCATCCTTATGTCTGCCACAGTTTATTCTAAGCATTGCAGTATATGTCTCTGTTCCTTTGTCTTTGTAAAAAAAAAAGAGGAAGGTTGGGACTTGACTATGATGGTAATCCCGGGGATTGACTGCACATGTGCTTCAGCCATTATTAGACATGGAATAGGTACATTTTTATGTCTTCTTTCATTTCGATGTGACACGATGCATCTTGTGTGCCAAGACCTTTTTGTCAACACACAACTCCTCCAAATGACTATAACACACAGCTCAGAAGACTTATTAATGCACAACATTCAAGTGTTGAGGTCAGTTCCATCCACTTACAGATATTCAATTTAATACTAATATATGTCAAATATGTCTACAACTTTGTTCTGTCTCTATGGCATATGCAATGGCCTGCCAAAAAAAAGGATGACTGGTGGCTTTGCCTAAATCAGTTTGCTTAATTCTGGAGATTTGGTTAAATCATAAATCTTTGCTAGCGAGAAGGGGAGGGCAATCAGTGCTTAAAGCTGGACTGTGCTTTTGCAGTAAATGCAAGTTGCGAGAGGCAGGTGAAAGCAGGTTAATTGAATTGGGCTTTAAAAAAAGTGGATTGAATATGAGAGCAAGTGTGTGGTCACCTCTTTGCCCTCATTCCTTATTCTCCTCTGAGGGCACTTTTCCCACTTGCTGAGCAGAATGTGCTTCATTCATGATCGAATCTCACTGAGGGGTCTCAACATAAATGTTTTATGCACAGGTTTCATTGTGTGTGTGTGGGGGGGGGGGGTTGGTTGGTTCTTCTATCTTTGTGGGGAAACAATGAAAATTCTCCCATTCTCACACATTTTCCACATCCACATGAGAACAAAGACTACTTTAGTTTAGGGGTTAGGATTAGGGTTAGAATTAGAGTTAGGGTTAGAATTAGGGTTAGGGTAAGGGTTTAGTGGGTAGGTTTAGGGTTATGGGTTAGGGTTAAGGTATGGATTACGGTTGGGGTTAGGTTTAGGGGTTAGGGAAAATAAGATTTTAGGTCCACACAAGGATAGAAGAACATAATGCGTGTGTGCATGTGTGTGTGTGCACATAAAGGTTATTAATTATATTATAAAACTGAAATGATAACTAATGATGAAAAAACAATCATTTCATTATTTAGTCAACTGAAATGAAATTATTAACAAACCCATTTGAAAAACGAAAACTATACTGAAACTATTTGACTCCAAAACTAACTAAAATAACATAAAACAATCACAAATTATGTTTGGGCAAAAACCTAATGGGGTTTTCAAGCTACTGAATTTGGTGGGTAAATGCTACCAGGAGAAGCTGATGTTTTAAATAGACCTAGCTTGAACATCACTATTCCTAGCTATCACTAGCTGATTTTTTTGCACCAATCTTCACGATATTCCTTTTAAATTCAAGTGACATTGAGATTTACTTTATATCTTAAACCTAACCTTCATTTGAACAACTGACCACAGCAAGGCCGAAGTGTACAACTTTTCCGACGGTCTGTCTAACCGTGAATAATCACTGCATGCAATACGGTTTTGTAAACCTCCGAAATTCTAAGCTTAATTGTTCTCAGATGGTCATACCATGGACCATTTAGCTATTTGGTTTAGAATTTTAGGACCCTTTTAGGTATATCCATTTTTTTTTATTTAAAAAATGTTTGATAAAATATTGAATTTGGCCTTTACTACTATAGCTCATAGAGACGCATTGAATATCACATTCATAAATGGCAAAAAAAGACAGTCAAAAGATTCATCATAAGGAATGAGGTTTTGAAATAAATAATCTCTGGAAATAAATACATATTTTTTATATTTTTAACCCCTTTTTCTGTGAGCACAAAAAACTACCTCCATACTTCCATTAATTTGTATGGGTTACCTATAGATGAGTTCATCGTGTTCGTGAGTCTCCCCTTTCTATAGATTAGTCATATTATTTTGTAGGCCAAACTGTTCGGATGCTAGAGGTTTTCGTGAGAAGACCGATTTTCGGGATGTTTCCTGGTCTGACAAATAGCAATGGAGCACTGTCACTTCCCACTGCAGAGGCGGAAGGGCGACATAGGTGGATATGGTGGATTGAGACACAACCCATACAAAAAAACAGATCTCTACAGTCGTGGCCAAAAGTGTTGAGAATGACATTAATATTCATTTCCACAAAGTTTGCTGCTTCAGTGTATTTAGATATTTTTGTCAGATGTTACTATGGAATACTGAAGTATAATTACAAGCATTTCATGAGTGTCAAAGGCTTTTATTGACAATTACATGAAGTTGATGCAAAGAGTCAATATTTGCGGTGTTGACCCTTCTTTTTCAAGACCTCAGCAATCCGCTCTGGCATGCTGTCAATTAACTTCTGGGCCACATCCTCACTGATGGAAGCCCATTCTTGCATAATCAATGCTTGGAGTTTGTCAGAATTTGTGGGGTTTTGTTTGTCCACCTGCCTCTTGAGGATTGACCAAAAGTTCTCAATGGGAGTTAGGCCTGGGGAGTTTCCTGGCCATGGACCCAAAATATAGATGTTTTGTTCCCCGGGCCACTTAGTTATCACTTTTCCCTTATAGCAAGGTGCTCCATCATGCTGGAAAAGGCTTAGTTAGTCACCAAACTGTTCCTGGGTGGTTGGGAGAAGTTGTTCTCAGAGGATGTGTTGGTACCATTCTTTATTCATGGCTGTGTTCTTAGGCAAAATTGTGAGTGAGCCCACACCCTTGGCTGAGAAGCAACCCCACACTTGAATGGTCTCAGGATGCTTTACTGTTGGCATGACACAGGACTGATGGTAGTGCTCACCTTGTCTTCTCTGGACAAGCTTTTTTTCCGGATGCCCCAAACAATTGGAAAGGGGATTCATCAGAGAAAAGGACTTTAACCCAGTCCTCAGCAGTCCAATCCCTGTACCTTTTGCAGAATATCAGTCTGTCCCTGATGTTTTTCCTGTAGAGAAGTGGCTTCTTTGCTGCCCCCCTTGACACTAGGCCATCTCCAAAAGTCTTCACCTCACTGTGCGTGCAGATGCACTCACACCTGCCTGCTGCCCATTCCTGAGCAAGCTCTGTACTGGTGGTGCCCGATCCCGCAGCTGAATCAACTTTAGGAGACGGTCCTGGCGTTTGCTGGACTTTCTTGAGCGCCCTGAAGCCTTCTTCACAACAATTGAACCACTCTCCTTGAAGTTCTTGATGATCCGATAAATGGTTGATTTAGATGCAATCTTACTGGCAGCAATATCCTTGCCTGTGAAGCCCTTTTTGTGCAAAGCAATGATGACGGCACGTGTTTCCTTGCAGGTAACCATGGTTGACAGAGAAAGAACAATGATTCCAAGCTTCCAGTCTGTTATTCGAACTCAATCAGCATAACAGAGTGATCTCCAGCCTTGTCCTCATCAACACTCACACCTGTGCTAACGAGAGAATCCCTGACATGATGTCAGCTGGTCCTTTTGTGGCAAGGCTGAAATGCAGTGGAATTTTTTTGTTGTTGGATTCAATTCATTTGAATGGCATAGAGGGACTTTGCAATTAATTGCAATTAATCTGATCACTCTTCATAACATTCTGGAGTATATGCAAATTGCCATCATACAAACTGAGGCAGCAGACTTTGTGAAAATTAATATTTGTGTCATTCTCAAAACTTTTGGCCACGACTGTATTTTAAACTGAAGGATTTTTTAAATGTTGTTTTATTATGTTACTTAGATTAATGCACCTGGGTGTCAATAGACTCTAGGGGTTTAAACTAAATAAAAACCTACCAAATCTGTCACGACTTCCAACAAATGTGTCTCCTCTTCCTGTTTGGGCGGCGCTCTGCGGTCGTTGTCGCCGGTCTACTAGCTGCCACCGATTCCCTTTTTCTGTTGGTTATGTCTTTATTGGTTTCACCTGTTTCTTGTTTGGGGGTTATTGCAGGAATATTTAAGCCGTTTATGCCCTCCTGCTTTTGTGCCGGCTTGTTCTCTGTTTTGTCGTGGATGGTTATTGTTTGTGCATTTTTCCAGACTGTTTGGTGTCCTGTTTTGGGTCGGCCTTTTTCGCCTGTCTATTTTGGCGTGACCATTTTCAACCAAATAAATACGGTTTTCCCGAAACATCTGCTCTCTGCGTCTGATTCCACACCCACCACTATGTGACAAAATCAGGTTTGAAGACAGACTGAAAGTTAGCTGCATTAAAAATTCAAATGGAAAAAGTCATAGAAACAAATATAAACACAAATCTATAATAACTTTGGTGCACATGTGCCAATGCCAGCGTGTCAGAGTCTCTGCATGTGAATCTCCTTATTATTGTAAAAATAAAGAGTATGTACTCAGCCATATGAATTTAGGTGTGGATACACAGGGTTGGGTAGGTTACTTTCTAATTGTAATCCGTTACAGTTACTAGTTACCTATCTGAAATTGTAATCAGTAACGGTGCAAAGCTGTCATTAAGGCAAAGGGTGGATATATTTTGATTTGTTTAACACTTTGTTTGCATACTACATGATACCACATGTGTTATTTCATAGTTTTGATGTCTTCACTATTATTCTACAATGTAGAAAATACAAAAAACTAAGAAAAACCCTGGAATGAGTAGGTGTGTCCAAACTTTTGACTGGCACTGTATATTTAAGGACATGTTGTTTTGCATTGTCCACAAGAAGAACAACTTCTAAGATGTATAGTGTATTATATTGAAGCAGATCGCATACTGAAACACGTTTCAAACTTCACATCCTCAGTCAGAGTTAACCTGGGGTCTTTTCTCACTGAACTTTTCTCACCTTATCATAGACTGCAGGTTCTGATTTTAACACATTTGACAGAGCAATTCATTTATGTTGCTCACACAGTAGTCATCCCACTGGATGCTCACCCTGGTTAAGACATTTGGTGAACCTGTTAGCATTTGGTGAACCTGTTAGCATTTGGTGAACCTGTTAGCGTTATGATCCAGGTGACCTTTGTTGGACAGTTTCTGTTATTTAGCAATGTGGGATTATGTTTCCTTTACTGTAGTCTTTTCCCAGCAACCGTAAGACAAGTAAACAAAATGGAAGACAGAGATATTCAAATTAGTTATCCACACATTTCTTGGATAAATGCCATTGTAATTGTGTTAAAAGTGGACATTTCAGTCAAGATTTTCATTCTGCGGGTCTTGACTTAATGCTTCCGCTCAGTGGGTAAGAATGCACTTCCAAATTAATTTATTTCACTGTCGCCTAATGTACTTTAAAGAAAAAAGGTAACCCATTTGCCTTAAAGCTTTGTGTACTCAGAAATGCGTTGTTCGCAAAGTGATTCATTGTGCATGTTGAAAGCCTTTTTAAACTAGAAAAAGTATAATCGAAACAGTTTAATAATGCATGTTGCATTGAAGGGCCAGTGAGGGCCTCTCATGTTTACTCCTAATCAACACAGTAGACCTCAAACTGCATTTGATGTAAAGTGATTTATTGATAGTTTTAGTGATAACAAATTGAGTGGTTCCTACATTAAATTATGTGTCTCCCCACTGCATGGACGAAGATAGAAATTGTGTACGGGAAATATGTTTTTTGATTCAGTAGCGTTGTATTGAATGTTTTGATTCACTGTTCTGCATTGAGGGCGGTGTACATACTTGTTCCTTGGTTGCGCCATCAGCCTGCCATTACCTGAATCTTAAACAAATTGTTCAGACTTGTGGTGTGGTATTTTTTATTTCTTTCCAAAGAACAAGAGGCTGTTGACTATTCGTCTGATGCATACATTTTTTTGTGCCATCCTAATCAAGCAATCACTTGTTTGAGGTCGTTTCTTCATGGAGACTGGTTCTATGTGGGTTGATATCAAGACTGCCATCAGAATAATTGATAGCAAATAGAATACAGATGGGTAAAGGCAGCCTACAGTAGTTGAGCGGAGCATTGAACTAATCTTGCCTGCCTTGGGGTAGGAGGGTCACACACGCATTTGTGGTTTATTTGACATTTACATGCTCAGAGGAAGTGCATTAACCTGCTCAACAGACCCATCAACCTAGAAGGGCATGTTGCGATAGACATTTGATATGCATCAAATGCATGACTCAGGCTATCACATTGTAGCCGTTGCATCTACAAATGGTAGTAAAATGTGTCTCTTATCCCTCCACTGTGTCTGCATTGAAACCAGATTTATTGGTGCCTCCCTGTATGCAGCTTATTTACCAGATATTCTTTCAAAATTAATATTTATTTATTTTAAGACAATTATTGATGCCATAAGTCAATGGTGCTACATGTCAATGATTTTAGAGGCTGGTATAATGATGATTTAAATGGTTTGACCATAGAGATCTGTTTACGCTTGATTGATATCCAGGTACAATGGCTCCCTGACTACCTCCGGAGGTGGTCAGGAAGATCTGATCACAATCAGACCACAATGTGTCTTTAACCGTCTATACCTGTCTAAAAATTGGGGCATAATCAGATGGTGGACCAGATCTGGAAAAAAGACGTATACTAGAACCTGGTGGAAACAAGGCTTTTATGGAATCAGACAGTGTTTACTGACATTCCATTGCAGTGAGTGAGCTGAAATGCCTTAAGAAACCTAAGGCAACAAACAAAGTGGTGTCTTAGACAAGCGGTCTTCAACCTTTTCTTACTCAGGGAAACCGGCAACCCAGGGACCTCAATCATATTGTAATGACCTGGCTAGATCATGAAGGAGCAATTGTCCAGAAAAAGGACTGAGTTTACGAATTCACGGTTTATTAACCCAACTCCACACAAGTTACTGTTTGGCCGTAGCCCACACCAAATAAATGAAAGATATCTGTATAAAACAACCATGACCTTCTCTTGTGATAACCAGATGTAAGAAAGAGAACAAACATGGCTAAACATGGTCTTAACTTGCAATGCTCCCCCCCCCCATGCATGTTGCATTGAAGGGCCAGTGAGGGCCTCTCATGTTTACTCCTAATCAACACAGTAGACCTCAAACTGCATTTGATGTAAAGTGATTTATTAATAGTTTTAGTGATAACAAATATATAAAATGATATCATGCCCTGGTAGGATGATGTATGTTGCCATAATGTACTTGTTTTTTGATTCAGTAGCGTTGTATTGAATGTTTTGATTCACTGTTCTGCATTGAGGGCGGTGTACATACTTGTTCCGTGGTTGTGCCATCAGCCTGCCATTACCTGAATCTTAAACAAATTGTTCAGAGTTGTGTTGTGTTTTTTTTCTTTCTTTCCAAAGAACAAGAGGACATTGACTATTTCCGTGATTGGCAGATCACAGGGTCTGATATGCCAATCAAACTGCTAACACTGGGTACTGGTAAGCACAACACAACCAACTAACAGCATAACACAAAACACACAGCTGTCTGTGCGGGTCGCTCGAATATGTTTGTAACAAAAATAGTTTTGACATGTCTTGTACATCAGGTAAAGACAAGGAAAAGTAATCAACATTTTAAAATGAATAGATTGGGTAAATAGTTGTTAATTATTTTTACCTCATCCCCATGTTATAATTGGAAGTTGAAGTGTAAACTCTAACATAACCTATTAGCTAGCAAGGTAACGCCAAACACATTTACGCTAATAACAGCTGTTAAACAAAGGTTAGCCATGTGTTGGCAAAAATGTATGTCCAAGTCAAGAAAGCTTACCAGCAGCCAGTGGCACTTGCGTCGACTGGTACTTACAGTTGCTTTTTCAAAGCCTATTTCAGTAGTTGCCAACCTGTGGTCTGTGGATATATGATATTATAAGCAATTCTACATTACTTTCACAATGCAAATTGTTTAACAAACATCCATCTGTAATATGTCTTAAAGGTAGACTCACACAGTCACACACCCGGTATCTACACATGTGTATGGGTTCGCTTCACGCTCTTACAGTGTGGGATCCACGGCACCAAAACAGTGGAGAAGTTGAGCCTCGTGCTTCAACGCTCTTAGTTGTTGCGGAAATTGACCCACTATGCTGTTTACTTTCTGCATTTACGTCATGTTGCTGAGTCTACCTTTAACTCCGTTACATTCACTGATAAAATGTACTCTAAATTTGACAGCTGATATTTTATGTTAAAGGCCCACTGTAATCAGAAACGTGACTGTTTTTTTTTTTCATTTTTGTCACACTATGAGGTTGTAATCATACTGTGAAATTGTGAAAATTATGGTAATGCACTTTTAGTGCAGGAGCAGTTTGAAAAGATAAAAACAGATGAGTCTAAGTGTCACTCTCTGACCATAGAGAGCCCTTGGTTCTTTGTTGAGTGCTGATGTGCGCTCTGTTTGTTCACGGTCGGTGTTTGTTTATTGTTTTGTTTAGAAGTTTCACTTTAAATAAATATGTGGAACTCAAATCACGCTGTGCCTTGGTCCGTCTTTCCTCACGACCGTGACAGAATATCCCACCAAGCAAGGACCAAGCAGCGTGTTCATGAGGTAAAGGAGTTTTGGACATGGGAGGATGGGAGACCCTTCCTTGGCGGGAGTCGCAGAGGACTCAGGAAGGACAGTGATGACGCTGGGGCCCGCGGCCACAGAAACCCCAATACCTGTCGGCTGAGCAGCGGAGAGTACAAGAGCCCGAAAGGCAAACGGTGGAGGAATTCAATGAGGGTTACCGGAGAGAGCGTATCATCAGTCCGGTGCCATCTGGGCCGGCTCCATCTGCACCGGTACCCAGTCCAGGCAGGGTGACCAGTGCCGCTCCAAGGCCGGAGTCTTCCTCTGCGCCGGTGCCCAGTCCAGGCACGGCGTCCAACCCAGCTCCATGGCCGGAGCCCTCCTCTGCGCCGATGCCCAATCCAGGCACGGCATCCAGTACCACTCCAAGGCCGGAGCCTGCCTCTGCGCTGATGCCCAGTCCAGGCACGGAGTTCAGCCCGGCGCCATGGCCGGGTCCGGGGTCTGGGCGGAGGCTACGACCCGCACCGGAGCCGCCACCGACACTAGTCACCCACCCTACCCTCCCCATTTGGTTTCAGGTTTTGAAAGTCCGCACCTTTGGGGGGGGGGGGGGGGGGGTACTGTCACACCCTGACCATAGAGAGCCCATAGAGGGCCCTATGGTGTTTAGGTCAGAGCGTGAGTAGGGGGGTGTTCTAGTCTTTTCATTTCTATGCTGGTGCTCTTAGTATGGTTCCCAATTAGAGGCAGCTGATGTTCGTTGTCTCTAATTGGGGATCATATGTAGGAAACCCTTTCGCCCACCTGCTTTGTGGGATATTTTTTTGTTGAGTGCTGATGTGCGCTCTGTTTGTTCATAGTTGGTGTTTGTTTATTGTTTTGTTTAGAAGTTTCACTTTAAATAAATATGTGGAACTCAAATCCCGCTGCGCCTTGGTCCGTCTTTTCTCACAACCGTGACACTAAGTTTGTAACAGTCGTAAAGTTGTCTATCAACTGTAGAATGTGAGCGCAACGGGAGGCGTCATGCCCAGATTTGTCCTCTTAAAAATAAAAATATTCTGTATTAAGTTTCAGAAGCACGACATGACCAAACTTGTGTGTGGATACTTGCTCGTCGAACATCTCATTCCAAAATCTTGGCCATTAATATGGAGTTAGTCCCTCCCTTTGCTGCTATAACAGCCTCCACTCTTCTGGGAAGGCTTTTCACTAGATGTTGGAACATTGCTGAGGGGAATTGCTTCCATTCAGCCACAAAATAATTAGTGAGTTTGGGCACTGATGTTGGGCGATTAGGCCTGGCTCGCAGTTGGCGTTCCAATTCATCCCAAAGCTGTTAGATGGGGTTGAGGTCAGGGCTCTGTGCAGGCCAGTCAAGTTCTTCTTGACAAACCATTTCTGTATGGACCTCGCTTTGTGCACAGGGGAATTTTCATGCTGAAACAGGAAAGGGTCTTGCCCAAACGGTTGCCACAAAGCTGGAAGCACAGAATCGTCTAGAATGTCATTGTATGCCGTAGTGTTAAGATTTCCCTTCAATTGGAACTAAGGGTCCTAGCCCGAACCATGAAAAACAGCCCCAGACCATTAATCCTCCACCAAACTTTACAGTTGGCACTATGCATTAGAGCAGGTAAAGTTCTCCTGGTATCTGCCAAATCCAGATTTGTCCGTCGGACTGCCAGATGGTGACGCGTGATTCATCACTCCAAAGACACTCCACGTTTCCACTGCTCCAGAGTCCAATGGCGGCGAGCTTTACACCACTCCTGCCGATGCTTGCCATTGCACATGGTGATCTTAGGCTTGTGTGCGGCTGCTTGGCCATGGAAACCCATTTCATGAAGCTCCCGACTAACAGTTCTTGTGCTGACATTGCTTCTAGAGGCAGTTTGGAACTCGGTAGTGAGTTTTGCAACCGAGGACAGACAATTTTTACGTGCTACGCGCTTCAGCACTCAGCAGTCCCATTCGCTGAACTTGTGTGGACTACCACTTCGCCGCTGAGCCGTTATTGCTCCTAGACGTATCCACTTCACAATAACATAACTTACAGGGGCAGACCGGGGCAGCTCTAGCAAGGCAGACATCTGAGTTGTTGGAATCCTTTGACGATGCCATGTTGAACGTTACTAAAGCTCTTCAGTAAGGCCATTCTACTGCTAATGTTTGTCTATGGAGATTGAATGGCTGTGTGCTCTATTTTATACACCTGTCAGCAATGAGTGTGGCTAAAATAGCCAAATCCACATACTTTTGCATATTTTTTTTATTATTTTTTTACCTAGTAACTAGGCAAGTCAGTTAAGAACAAATTCTTGTTTTCAATGACGGCCTAGTGGGTTAACTGTGGGTTAACAGTGGGTTAACTGCCTTGTTCAGGGGCAGAACGACGACGACCTTGTCAGCTCGGGGATTTGAACTTGCAACCTTTTGGTTACTAGTCCAACGCTCTAACCACTAGGCTACCCTGCCGTCCCTATATAGTGTAGGTTATAAGTAGGCCTGTCGTAAAATAAATAACATTAGCCTATTGATGTCATTTGTTGAGTACGGTAGGCACTAGCCTTTGTTGGTAATTAATGCAATATAGCCTGTTCAAAACGTTTGGGAAGGTTTAAACCAGATCGTAAGGGTTTTGTTTAATTCTATTTAGCCATTTTCTTTGGCCAAATTCAGTTCCAACTGTGATGCTGTTTCCCTCAGTATAACAGCCTTCTCATATTTCTCTAATGAACAATGGCTTGACTTACATCTGATATTACCCTAATACAGTTTAGAATGGTTTGGTGTGGTGTGGTGGGGATATTATTAAGATTTAGCTACTGCAGGCCTATGAAGGCTGTGCTCACTGGTGCTCCAACTGACAGATGAACTTGAGGTGAGAAAGAATGTTTTAGGCCTACCAGAGTTAATCCTATAATATAACAAAATAATGCTTATCTTTATCCAAAATATTCAGATAATTTACGAATTAGCCTCCTGTACGGCTATATCCGCATAGCAGACGCAGTAGCCATCTGACATAAAGAAATGTATGTTGGTGTCATGGCATGCCACTGGCATATCTCTATCTCTCTCGATTTCTCTCTGCAGCTGGGCCTAATCTTCTCTTCCTCATTTATTGATGGCGCTGACTGCGCCAAGTCGGATTTGAGGGATGTCCGGTAAACTTTTCAAATGTCTGGAAAATTAAAATCTTCCTGGTCAAATTTTCCCAAAAACCCAAAACCCTATACTACCAACCACCTACAGATGGAAATGTGAATTATTATTTGGAATCAAATTAATTGATATTTTTGTAGGGGTTGATACATTTTTCGTAAGGGAAAATAGTCTGTAATTTGAATGTGGAAATTACAAACTTCAGAAGCCTTTTTAAACCTCAAATACACTACAAGTTAAAAATGTCCTGTATTGCAGGAAAGTTCTCCTGCAACTGGGTAATCAAATTAAGATCCTACATCTGTAGCAATTTTTATGAAGTTGGCTTTAGCTAAGCCAGTTTCCCAATCTCCCAACTTTATAACTAGCTACCAAGCATTTTCAGGCTATCAATTAAGTTAGAGTAGCTAGGTTGGTAGACTTCAGAAATGCAAGCAATTGCTAAATGTACTGAATAAGACTCACATTCCTTTAAATCTTTTACCCAGATTTTAGCAGAAATGCAGAGAAGTATATCTAATTTCTTTAAAAAAAAAAACGCCAGTCAGGAGGATACAGACAGCTCAAGAGGTATGCTTGGATATGCCCAAAAAAAAGCACAATGATTGCAGGAAAAAGCAGTTTCAGGTGTTTGAAAAGTGCTAAATTCTCCAACTTCCAGATGGGGGCATATCCCCCCTCCGACCCACCCCGCTGCCATCTTCACATACTTTGTGCCCGCTTAGATTTGTGTGGGGCATCGCGCCACTTAGTGCAACAGAGCCAGTTACAACTGAATTATCTGATCATCAATAGATTAGACAAAAAGCAAGTTGTTTTTAAACACAGTGGCCACATATCATCAGGTAGGTCCTTGTTTAATAGCCTATGACATGTTGAAATGTTGACGTTTCTTACGATAACCTACTTCCAAACCAAATGTTACATAGACACAAAGGTAGAAGGGGTGTTTGTTATATGATCTCTTAAACAAAAAAATAATGGAACGAATTTGGAGCAGCAGTTCATTTTTTCTATGAGCACTTCTATGAGCGATTTTTAGTGGAGTGGGGAACGGAGGTTGAGCACTGGAGCGGTGCGCAAAGACGTGGAGCGATGAGTGGGAGCTCACATACTCTGCTTCAGTGAGTGTAATTATCTCTAATGAGTGCAATTTTCGCAATATTAGGAGTTGAGAAATAAAGTTGACAATAGAAATAAGAGATTATCCTCTTTTCTAATGTAGGTAGCCTATGTAATTCAAAATACACCCCTGTTTAGACAATAGCTTGCAATAAGAATCCTAGGCATGCATCCTACTTGCAATATGAACATATCAACCTAATAAAATGTTATTTCAGCCAGGGATAGGCCTATTTGAGATAACGTATCCAATGGTCTATGCTTGTGAAAGACCATGCTTGATATAACTTTGCACTTGACTGCTTTGCTTTCGAACTATACTCCTTCCAAATGACGTCAAAACAATTGAAAGTTGCTCTGACTGCGATACTAGAGACGGAAGAGGACCAATCACCGGGAAAAGAGAGAGTGCCAGTTCAACGAAGTCCCACCCAAATAGACTACACCTCTTACCTCCCCTGGACGTAAAGTGGGGGTAGATACATCACATAAAGGGGTTCGCCCAAGACTATGGATACATTTATTCTCTAATTTCATTGAATATAACACATTTTGGAAACAATGCGACCTGAAACTGGAATAGTTATTGCTGCCTTGTTCTGCATGGGCTGCTGCGTGACACTGACAGCGCACAAGAAAGGTAGGTGTGAGACCGACTTTGCTTGTGGGGAATTTGGTAAAATGTGGGAATTAGTACTAGGTTAGCCTAGGCTACTTAAACGGAATGTTTGACACGGAATTCTAAATGACAATGCTTCTTCTACTGGATATAACACAGTAACCTGTTTATTGGTCGGGGGGAAAGTCTGCCAAACATTTTTTTTAAAGGAGACATCCACATCATGTAGCTTAATTCCGAAGACGTGTCACATGATTTCAATAGTATTTATCTCTATTGATCAGTAGACAAACTTATATAAACTTTAAACTTTAAAAAAATGCAAATTAATAGCCTACAATTGAGAGCTATTTAGCCTAATTTTCTGAACACCTGCTTAAGGACTTTATATATATACATAGAGCTCTGCAATGTTTGTCCCTGTCACTGCGTTAGTTTTAAGGCTATTTCTAACCAAAATAATACTTTTCATTTTCTGAACAGAAACACTATGACTATAGGCCTAAACTAAAGCTGCATCATCACTCCTTACACATGAAACATTACACATCAAACTTCAAATTAAATGCAATAGTCTATAGTTTATTTGTACCTAATTAACCCACAGGCGTTCCAGAACTGCTTTCAGACTGTCCATTGCCTGTTCCATGTCTAAACTGTCTTGGTACATTAGCCACCACTGGGAAAGAGGAGACCAAATCTGGTCCTGTGTTGTGCCAAAGTGGGTCTCCAGTCCAGATGGTGGTGATGACAGACGGGGTCCCCCATGGAGCAGGGACTGCCCCTTGTCCCCCTGGCTCCTCTGTGGACAACCACCTGCAGTAGGAGACCCTCTGATCTGGCCAGAGTGCTAGCTGTCTGGGACTCCCGCTAGTTTGAAAACACACCAGATTGTTAGCAGATTGTGGAAGTGTCTGATCTGGTTAGGCATTTGTCTGGGGTTGTTGGGCAGCCAGGTACACATTTCCATTCTAACCAAAATGGATGGACAATTCTGGTATCTATTTTATTCTGCTCTACATTTCTTGATTTTTAAGTGCAGTCAGAGAGATAGACAGTGTCTCTGGTTAAAACATTATAATATTAGACATATTTAGCAGTCGTTTCCTTTATAAACTGTGATTTAGAGGAAAGAACATGTTCCGCTTGCCAGATGAATTCAGTCATATTAGATGTAGGTGAAATGGAATTGGTGGTAACAATGTCTATTCCCTTTTTTCATTCACTACCTTCTACAGTGAGCCACTATAAAGTCTGACATGTTTTATCATTTATGATGAAGAATGATTTTTCCTTTTTGGGTAGCCTACTAAAATGGATGTAAATTGAACTATAAAATGCTGACATGATTTTCTTATATTTTGTTTCTGTAATGAACAGACGTCATCATACTAGACAATCATTTAGTTATTGTTCATCTTTGAGTAAGAATAGCTGACTGTTCCTTTTCTTTGACTGGCCTCACACAACAGCTTGAAGAAACGGTAGCTCCTGGAAGGACCCTTGCTTAAGGCTCACACCCCAATTATCCTGGTTTGTGTCTATGGCAATTAGTGTTCCTCTTCAGTACATTGTTTGAATTGAATTAATTTGTCATCATTGACTTCTTAGACATGTTCCCTCTGTTTCCACTATAACACAGACTTCTAAAAATACATATGGAATTACCACTGCAAATAACAAGGATCATTGGTTTATGAGTATAATTGTGATCCTCAATGTCTTAGAGAATTAAATAACTGAGTGTTAATAACAACGTAACAAGGTTCTTGATAAAATGAACGCAATTATTTAATGCAAGTAAATAGCTAATTTGATTGGAAGACCCATCTCAAATTGGTGAATGTATTGACCTTCTCATATGACAGTGGTTCAGTGACGTTTGCTGCTGTTTTGATTCAATGGAAGCTATTGTTCTCTAAAGCTCTTGCCAGGTTCTCAATTGCAGCCGTCTGCATTTCAGGGTAATTTTATTGTGTCAAGGGTCCATCATGGGTTTTGTTTTGTTGTGCAGCTGTTACATATTATTTCAATGCATTTGAGGAGAAAGCTTTTTCGGCTCCCATTTTCTGGAAGCATGTTATTCCTGGTTTGACATACTTAGCTGAAGAGATGCCAAGGTATTATTATTATTATTGTTCATGGATATTAATAGACCTTACCAGATAGCCTTAGCATTGAGATGATACTCTCAGTGAATGGTGTCCTCTTTCAATGCAGAGAAAAGCAAAAGAGGGAAATAAAACAGATTTGTTGTCCTGAAAAGTAGCACTGACCTCCACTCCACTAGGCACTTATAGGACTTGTTAGGGTAGCAGGGTAGCCTAGTGGTTAGAGTGTTGGACTAGTAACCGAAAGGTTGCAAGTTTGAATCCCTGAGCTGCCAAGGTACAAATCTGTTGTTCTGCCCCTGAACAAGGCAGTTAACCCACCCTAGGCTGTCATTGAAAATAAGAATTTGTTCTTAACTGACTTGCCTAGTTAAATAAAGGTTAAAAAAAATAAAAATAAATAAAGGTTAGGTGTGCATGATAAGTCCATCAAACTCAATTTGTGGCATCAGTCTAATGACCAGCCCTGTGTTTTAGCCTCTGGCACGTTTTCCTCTTTGAGAATCTGTTGACAGAGGACAACTAAAGCATTTGCCACTCTGAACCCTGTGAGTTTACCCAGTGGCCTCTAACAGACTGCATGTGTTGTAAAAACAGTGAAACCAGCCAGCCGCACAAGGCTCATCTGGCCTTTACCCATTAAGAGTGTCTGCTAAATGAATGCTCACTAAAAGGTCTCACTTGGTGTAGTGGGGAAGAACTACAACAGCAAACCAGATAGGTATAGGGCACACACATGACTGAAGGATTTTATAGTAGAAGCACCATAGACTACCAGGTGCATGATGAAATTGTTTTTTTTTTTGTATCAACTCGGAGAAGGTACGGTGGAACTCGGAATTAGGTATCATAAGGTCTTCAAGTGGAAATCTACATATTCTGTCTGTATGTCCTTTCTTTGTGTCTGGTTTATGCGGTATCTCAATTTGAATTGCAATGCCGAAACGGTAAACTCTTGGCTCGTGCTGCCGTTGCGTATTAAGAAGCAAAGAGAACAACACAAAGGTAACATACATTTTTTAACGGAAGCAATGTATTTGAGAAATGGAAACATTTCTTTCTTTCTCGAAACATGTGGAGTCAAGTTCTGGGCGGAATTTCCCTCGGCTCCATTTGTGAGAGTGTTTTACCCATCAACCTGTGCACTCTAACCCTACCTGGAATGCCTTTAACACCTCTGTTTCAAATGTTAAAAGGAAGTATCAATGTACATTGAAAAGAAGTTGGTCAAATGTCAAACACCTCCCCGTTTCTTGGAAGTGATTGAATATTTTGAAGGTTTTGTTTTGATATCACAATTATTCTGATTTTGGAAAGGTGTTCAGTTGGTTGGATGACCAGACCATGCCTTTATTACCGTTTTAGTTTTTCAATCTTTTATATGTTCTTTAGACCCCTGTCGAAAGAACACAGTGTCCGTTTGACTTGTGGAACCTTAAACCACCTTCCATCAGGTGTTACAACAAGAAGGTCCTGATATATGGCCTTATATGACAGTGAGCAGCATCCAAGCTGGTAAACAAATAACTTTGAGATTTGTTTCTCTTCTATCATGACTTGGATTTTGTTGATTTAGTGTTGTTTAGCGTATATTTTACTAATCTGCCTAAATAGCTCCGTGGCTGTGTCTACGGCATTAGTTCTAATCAGCTATGTCTATGGTACGACAAGGACACTGTCCAGCCTTGGCATTTGGCTCCAGAGTCTGTCAAAATGCTGGCCTCTCAAGCATAAATCGTCTATTCCCCGAATTATATGTCCTCTCCAACCAAGGAGGGCAGCTTTCTCATTGCTGTTTTCACAATCCCGTTTTCACTAGGCGAAATCGAACCTTTTGAGAATTAACCATATATCAGTATTTGCTAGAAATGAATTAGAAATCAATTTGAACACTTTAACATTTGACACGTGGTGCCACATATGATTCAAGAACAATGTCAATACAGCACTTGTTAGCCATTTAGGCATCCTCTGTTATTGAATGTGTGGAGAGTAAATAATGCTACATTGATTTTAGGCCTGAATATCCAATTATATCACCCAGGGGGAGGTCAGTTGTGTCTACTCTGTAACACTTATTGGTGTTAGTCCAATAACATCATATCTCACAAATCACGGCTGCTCTGTTGGTTGAATTGCAATCAACTTATTTAGCTCGAAAAATTCTGGCAAGCAAATGTTTTGGCAAGTATATGAGGGAATACTTTTTTTTAATGAACATAAAGATAAAACAAGGGTGAAAGACAGTTTAATGCAAGGTCAAGTTTAAATTAAGAGTTTTAGGATTAGGCTTTTTTCTGTGTGTTTTATTCCCAACTTAACAAAAACAAGTGCAAACTTGTTGGTTGGTGCAAACACTTCTAGATACTGTGGGTATAGGAAAATTGGCAATTCCAAGGTAATGGAATCTCACTTAAAATGTATGCCAAACAAAAACCATTGATTTCAAAGTTTAGCAAAGCACACTACTCTATACACAAGGACTACTTTTAACAATTTACACATTTTGTTTTACAAAAACACATTTACTGGAAGAAATGTGAAGATGCAAAGTTGAGTAAAAAAAAAAAAATCCGTATTTTATGTGCCCAAGTTTTCCGAAAACAATGTTAAATATCTGCTCTGAATTAAGATTCAATGATGTCTGCAGAAACAATGGTGTCAGCTATGACATGACACATTGCCTTCACAATACAGTACAGTAGAGAACAGTATAGTACAGTTGAGTATAACTAATTGATAGGTCTACCTTTACTTGTTACATCTGTGAACATTCATTATCGTCCCTCATTAGGTAAAGGAATTTCAAGGCAGAATGCAATGTTTCTGAAAAACTTAGAGAAGGCAGAAAAAAAGATCAAAAAGTACATGATGAAATGAGTTGGCAAGGATTTTTCAACAGTATTGTTTTTTGATGTGTTTCTAATACCTTTTAAAAAAAACTTTTCCATATGTTTGACCAGAAATCAAAGCCTTTGCTTATTCCCAATTTTTGTGATGGGAAATGGTTGAAAATATAAATATGCCTTAATTAAAAAATATATATATTGACACTTTCATTTGACAACCATTTTTACATGAACCTGTGAACTTCACGTTAGTGCTCATGGGTCCTTTTACATGGAAATGACTAAATCTCTAGTATTGTCACGGCCATTGAAAGAAGTGGACCAAGGTGCAGCGTGGTGAGCGTACATTTTCCTTTTATTATAAAAATGTCGCCAACAAAACAACAAACGAGAAAACAACCGTGAAGCTTACAGGGCAAAATACCACAAACAAAGTTAACTACCCACCCTGAAGGAGGGAAAAAGGGCTACCAAAGTATGATTCCCAATCAGAGACAACGATAGGCAGCTGTCCCTGATTGAGAACCATACCCGGCCAAAACATAGAAATAAAGAAACATAGAAAACAAAACATAGAATGCCCACCCCACATCACACCCTGACCTAACCAAATAGAGAAATAAAACGGCTTTCTGAGGTCAGGGCGTGAAAATTATCTATTTTTACATGAGCAGACTTACAGATTTGTGTTTTCCCCTGGGCTTAATCCCCTTATTTTCATTTAGCAAATCATAAAAGTAATTTATGGGACAGACCAGGCTAGATTAGTTTTGGCTGGAAAAGATTCCACCAAATCCCAGGATAAATAGCTGTAAATAAACTGTTAAAAGAGACCATTGTCAGGCTTAGATTCACTTTTTTTTTCATGTTGTCCTTATGTCCAGTAATAACTACAGCAATTGGTGTGTTGAAGTAGAACAGGAGTGGTCAACCCTGCTCCTGGAGAGCTGCTGGGTGTGCAGGCTTTTGTTCCAGACCTTCCCTACACTCCTGATTTTTACTAATCAGCTGCTCTTTAGGTCTCGATAAAGAGCTGATACTGGTGTATTAGGGCAGGGCTGGATCAATAACCTGCCTATCCAGTATCTCTCCAGGAAGTGTTGGCCACCCCTGGAGTAGAGATCCTCTCTTGTCTTGAGTTTTGAGTATACTATCTCAAACCTGGTGCTAGACAGTTGTTCTCTTCAAGTTGTCTGAGTCCTATCAGTGTCAAAACAGGTTTAACTCAGATATACGCCAACACATTTTCAATATATAGCCCTTTTTTAGATGTAATATAAGTCATGTGAATTTTAAGCAATGACCGCAACGTTTACTCTCCAATAACCCTTAGAAAACACACTGACAAACAAACCATTATGCTATTTTATTTCATCTGAGGCACTTCAGTGTTTCTATAGATACTACATATGTGCCTCCTCCTTGTTAACTGCACTATCTAATTTAAAGCAGCCTTAATGTAATTTGCTCAAATTCAATATAAAGCTGCTGTTACACATTTCTGTCTTTCTTGGCAACATTCTTGGACCTAAAGGGGGACTGCTCAGTGAATAATATTATTGTCTCTTGCTACATACGCTGTGAGAGACAGGGAGACCTTATCTGATATTCTCGAGTCCATGGGTTGCGAAATTCCGGATTGGGGGCTGAAAAAACAACTTCCTGTCACTGGGTTGATTCTTCTTATGTGGTGTTCTTTTCATATGTAAAGTTTTCAGACCAGTCAGTCATGGTGATGGAATGCGAGACATTCACCTGGGAGAGAAGACTTTTCGTGATCCTATTGAGATAAGAAGCAAAAAAGCCCTTCTCCTATTCTTTCAGAGTGACAACTCCTCCTGTTGTTTCAGCTCAGGTGTCAGATTGCAGATGGCATTTTTTGGGGGGTGAAAGATTCCACCTAGACCCAATGCTTCGAATTCATCTGGATCTAAGATTGTTATCACGTAGTGTACCACACCTTCTCATTCACAAAAGACAGGAAATTCATCCAAAATAGAGTCAAAAGAATGGCAGGATGAAATATTTAACAATGAATATGTGACAGAGTGAATCCAGTTGTGAGACTTACTGGATGTGTGACATGACTATATGTTACGTCTCTAATATGTCTCTAACGTCTCTACCCACTGGGCACACACTGGTTGAATCAACGTTGTTTCCACGTAATGTCATTGAACCAATGTGGAATAGACGTTGAATTGACATCTGTGCCAAGTGGGTAATATGTTTGAAGGTCTAAACAATTATGTTGATTTTTCTTTCCTCAATTTGAATCTTCCTCCCTGCTTTGACAAACAAGGCTTGTTTTTTTTTTTTTAAATCCTCATTGGCCATGACATGTTGAAACATCAGGGTCACCTGCCTCTGGCTCAGTTCAGTGTTCATTTTTGACGGATTTCACCTTTTTTAACTAGGGTCTGGTTTTCAGTGAGGTCTAGCGTAATTTCCAGATGAATAAATGAATCCCAACTCAAACATCCTTTATCTGCCATAGAGCACATCCTAATGTCGAAATACCAGGCGTTTGTTAAACAAGACATAGTGTACATAACAAGTGTTAGATGGGTCACTTGACTCGTGCTTGATGTGGGAGGACAGGACAAACACTTTTGAACGGCTGCTCTACATCAGGATCGATAATGCACTTGCGACACTAAGTGGTGGGCGTCAATGTTAATAATCTCCTGTAAATCTCATTGATTCGTCCCTAGCAAACCTATCGATTTCCCACCCAAAAAGGTTTGTTTGACCGACGTATGTCGGACTCCCGCAAATGCACACAAAGTGATATTCTGCATTCTAAAGTGATATGCCAAGTTGCTAATGTACATGTGTTATCCATCGTAGGGTCTGGCTGTAGAGATTTAGAGCAGAGACACCAATGCTGATGCTTTGTTATTTGACACTTATTGATTGTGAATGATGACCCACACTTGAGGTGAGGGATGTGCAAACAAGTGCCAAGTTGCCTCCTCTTGCAGGAAATGACCAACGTTCATGTGTGTTCATGCATGCCAAGGCAAGACAGTGACTAGTTAGCTAAAGCCAAAACAGACTGGCACCCAAGCTAGTCAAACAAAACCCCACAATTCTACAGACTGTAAAACTCTAGAAAGAGATTCAGAATTGGTAACGCCCTCTATTCTTGATGATACCACGTTCCCACAGTAGACACATTAATGAGAGAAAAGCGTCGACTGGGGGGGAATAGAGAGAGTAGAGTCAAAAGGATGACTGGATGAAATATGACTTACTGGATGTGTGTGGTGGGGGGGACTGGAAAAAGAGCTGAGTGAGTGATAGAGAGTGAGAGTGAGAGTGAGAGTGAGAGTGAGAGTGAGAGAGAGCTTAGGGTTAAACGGCAAAGCACAGAGAACAGGGTCGCCGGTCATTTGGAAAAGGGTAAACAACAGAAAGTCCAAGTTCTCTGGCCTTGAGAGGGGAACACTGGGGATAAATATGTTGGCCAATTATCTGAACCATGTGCTTCTGCTGCTCCAAATGCAGTCTCCTGCCTACCGCTGAGATTTTCACGCTTTTCATTAGCAAGAATCAAGGGGGATACGGTTAGAGTTATCAGCCCACAGCATATTTACAGTATATTAGTGCCTCAATGTAATTGGTTTATGCTAAAACACTTATCCCTACAACAACCTTCCTGCACTGTGCACACTGCATCAGAAAGACTTGTCTGTCAAATACTTAAGCTGTGATTGACAGTGTTACCCCTTTACTTTATTGTACCAGACACATACAAGCTATCTGCCCTTTTCAGCTTAGAATACCCACCGATTAAACTTCAGTAAGATTAGCACTTGGGAACTGATTAAATTGGTGTCAGCTGACCGGTCACAGTCAGTAATACCCAAGGATCAGGAAACCCTGTTATAGTAGAAGAATGTTGTAGAGATGGAATGCACATTAACTCTATTATTGAGTTAATGAGGGGTGGCTAATGGCTATCATGCGCTTTCCTCGTAATAAGTGTCTACCACCAATGGAATAGGCTCACTTTAATACATACAGATGTAGGATCTTAATTTGATCACCCTGTTGCAGAAGAACTTTCATGCAATGCAGGAAATGTAAAACTTGTAGTGTATATTTGAGGTTTAAAAAGGCTTCTGAAGTTTGTATTTTCCACCGACTTGATTTCCCTTACAAAAAAATGTATTAACCCCTACAAAAATGGCCATTAATTATAATTCACATAATAACTCACATTTCCTGTTGCTGCATGATTATTTTCCTGCTCTAGCAAACTGTCTCAAATTAAGATCCTACACACATACTACATATAGTTACAGTGTCTTCAGAAAGCATTCATACCCCTGACTTATTCCAGATTTTGTTGTGTTACAGGCTGAATTTTAAAAAAAAATAAACATTTTTTTTACACACAATAGCCCATAATGACAATGTGAAAACATGTTTTTAGAAGTTTTTCCAAATTTATTAAAAATGATTTCTTGAAATACAGAAATATCTCATTTACGTAAGTATTCACAACCCTGAGTGAATACTTTGGCAGTGGTTACAGCTGTGAGTCATTCTGGGTAAGTCTCTAAGCGCTTTCCACACCTGGATTGTGCAACATTTGCACATTACTCTTTAAAAGATTATTCAAGGTCTGTCACATTGGTTGTTGATCATTGCTAGACAATCATAATCAGGTCTTGCCATAGATTTTCAAGTAGATTTAAGTCAAAACTGTAACTCGGCCACTCAGGAACATTCACTGTCTTCTTGGTAAGCTACTCCAGTGTAGATTTGGCCTTGTGATTTAGGTTATTGACCTGGTGAAAGGTGAATTAATCTCCCAGTGTCTGGTGGAAAGAAGACTGAACCAGGTTTTCCTCTTGGATTTTGCCTGTGCTTAGCTCTTTTTTTTTATCCTGAAAAACTCCCCAGTTCTTAACAATTACAAGCATACCCATGACATGATGCAGCCACCACTATGCTTGAAAATATGAAGAGATTTTCCAGAAACATAACACTTTGTATTCAGGACAAAAAGTGAATTGCTTTGGCACATTTTTGCAGTATTACTTTAGTGCCTTAATGCAAACATGATGTATACTTGTATTCTGTACAGGCTTTCCATCTTTTCACTCTGTCAATTAGAGTAGTATTGTGGAGTATTTACAATGTTGTTGATCTATCCTCAGTTTTCTCCTATCACAGCCATTAAAGTCTGTAACTGTTTTAAAGTCACTGTTGGCCTCATGGTGAAATCCCTGAGTGTTCCTTCCTCTCTGGCAACTGAGTTAGGAAGGATGTACTTATCTTTGCAGTGACTGGGTGTATTGATACACCAGCCAAAGTTTAATTAATAACTTCAGCATGCTCAAAGGGATATTCAATGTATGCTTTTTTATGTTTACCCAATAGGTGCCCTTCTTTGCGAGGCATTGGAAAACCTCCCTAGTCTTTGTGGTTTAAACTGTGTTTGAAATGTACTGCTTGACTGAAGGACCTTACAGATATCAAATCAATCTTTATTTGTCACCTGCGCCAAATACAATCATTTGATTTGAGATAATTGTATGTGTAGGGTACAGAGATGAGATAGTCATTAAAAAATGATGTTAAACGCTATTACAGCACACAGATTCCATGCAACTGGTTATTTGGCTTGTTAAGCACATTTTTACTACTGAACTTATTTAGGCTTGCCATAACAAAGGGGTTGAAAACTTTTCATTTTTAAATAATTTGTAAAAATGTCTAAAAAGAAAGCTCAACTTTGACATTAAGAGGTATTGTGTGTAGGTCAGTGACAAACAAATCTAAATGCAATCATTTTTATATTCAGGCTGTAACACAACAAAATGTGGAAAAAGTCAAGGGGTGTGAATACTTTCTGAAGGCACTGTCCATTTGCATCAGCAATTGCTCCATAACCTGTCATCCAGGTTCACAATCCAGCATTAGCATCAAATATCCCCCGTGATATGCAACTTTTCAGGGATGTTAGGAACCAGTATACACAAGCAGTTAGGAAAGCTAAGGCTAACGTTTTCAAGCAGAAATTTGCATCCTGTAGCACATACTCAAAAAAGTTCTGGGACACTGTAAAGTCCATGGAGAATAAGAGCACCTCCTCCCAGCTGCCCACTGCACTGAGACTAGGAAACACTGTCACCACTGATAAATACACTATAACTGAGAATTTCAATAAGCATTTTTCTACAGCTGACCATGCTTTCCACCTGGCTACCCCTACCCCGATCAACAGCCCTGCACACCCCACAGCAACTCGCCCAAGCCTCCCCATTTCTCCTTCACCCAAATCCAGATAGCTGATGTTCTGAAAGAGCTGCAAAATCTGGACCCCTACAAATCAGCCGGGCTAGACACTCTGGACCCTCTATTACTAAAATGATCTGCCGAAATTGTTGCAACCCCGATTACTAGCCTGTTCAACTTCAGTTTTCATTGCAATTAAGAGCAGTTGGAAGCCACGGAAGGAGAGTTGTATGGCATTGAAGCTTGTCTGGAGGTTAGTTAAAACAGTGTCCAAAGAAGGGCCAGAAGTATACAGAATGATGTTGTCTGCGAAGAGGTGGATCAGAGAATCACCATCAGCAAAAGCGACATCATTGATGTATACAGAGAAGAGAGTCGGCCCGAGAATTGAACACCGTGGCATGCCCATAGAGACTGCCATAGGTCCGGACAACGATTTGCCACATTGATCTCTATCAGACAAGTAGTTGGTGAACCAGGCGAGGCAATCATTTGAGAAATACAGTGGGGTAAAAAAGTATTTAGTCAGCCACAAATTGTACAAGTTATCCCACTTAAAACGATGAGAGAGGCCTGTAATTTTCATCATAGGTACACTTCAACTATGACAGACAAATTTAGAGAAAAAAAATCCAGAAAATCACATTGTAGGATTTTCTATGAATTTATTTGCAAATTATGGTGGAAAATAAGTATTTGGTCACCTACAAACAAGCAAGATTTCTGGCTCTCACAGACTTCTTCTTTAAGAGGCTCCTCTGTCCTCCACTCGTTACCTGTATTAATGGCACCTGTTATGGTGAGTGAATGAGGACCCAAAAGCGAACTAACTTAAACAGAGCTTCTTTAATAACCAAACATAGGTAGGCTCAGATAGACCGGCAGATTCCGACAGGACAGGACAAGGTTACAGCAAACATGACGATAGTCTGGCTCAGGCATGAAACACAACAAACAAGAATCTGACAAGGACAGGAACAGAAACAGAGAGAGATATAGGGACCTAATCAGAGGGAAAAAGGGAACAGGTGGGAAACGGGGTGAATGGGTAGTTAGAGGAGACAAGGAACAGCTGGGGGAAAGCGGGGGAGAAAAGGTAACCTAACAACGACCAGCAGAGGGAGACAGGGTGAAGGGAAAGGACAGAGACAAGACACAACATGACAGTACATGACAGTACCCCCCCACTCACCGAGCGCCTCCTGGCGCACTCGAGGAGGAAACCTGGCGGCAACGGAGGAAATCCTCGATCAGCGCACGGTCCAGCACGTCCCGAGAGGGAACCCAACTCCTCTCCTCAGGACCGTACCCCTCCCAATCTACGAGGTACTGGTGACCACGGCCCCGAGGACGCATGTCCAAAATTCTACGGACCCTGTAGATGGGTGCGCCCTCGACAAGGATGGGGGGGGGGGGGGAAGACGAGCGGGGGCGCGAAGGACGGGCTTGATGCAGGAGACATGGAAGACCGGGTGGACGCGACGAAGGTATCGCGGAAGAAGAAGTCGAACTGCGACAGGATTAATGACCCGAGAAATACGGAACGGACCAATGAACCGCGGGGTCAACTTGCGAGAAGCCGTCTTAAGGGGAAGGTTCTGAGTGGAGAGCCAAACTCTCTGACCGCGACAATATCTAGGACTCTTAGTTCTACGCTTATTAGCAGCCCTCACAGTCTGCGTCCTATAACGGCAAAGTGCAGACCTGACCCTCTTCCAGGTGCGCTCGCAACGTTGGACAAAAGCCTGAGCGGAGGGGACGCTGGACTCGGCGAACTGAGATGAGAACAGCGGAGGCTGGTACCCGAGGCTACTCTGAAAAGGAGATAGCCCGGTCGCAGACGAAGGAAGCGAGTTGTGGGCGTATTCTGCCCAGGGGAGCTGTTCTGACCAAGACGCAGGGTTACGAAAAGAAAGACTGCGTAAGATGCGACCAATAGTCTGATTGGCCCGTTCTGCTTGACCGTTAGACTGGGGGTGAAAGCCGGAAGAGAGACTGACGGAAGCCCCAATCAAACGGCAAAACTCCCTCCAAAATTGAGACGTGAATTGCGGACCTCTGTCCGAAACTACGTCTGACGGAAGGCCATGAATTCTGAAAACATTCTCGATGATGATTTGTGCCGTCTCTTTAGCAGAAGGAAGCTTAGCAAGGGGAATGAAATGAGCCGCCTTAGAGAACCTATCGACAACCGTAAGAATAACAGTCTTCCCCGCTGACGAAGTCAGTCCGGTGACAAAATCTAAGGCGATGTGAGACCACGGTCGAGAGGGAATAGGAAGCGGCCTGAGACGGCCGGCAGGAGGAGAGTTACCGGACTTAGTCTGCGCGCAGACCGAACAAGCAGCCACGAAACGACGCGTGTCATGCTCCCGGGTGGGCCACCAAAAACGCTGGCGAATGGAAGCAAGCGTACCCCGAACGCCAGGGTGGCCGGCTAACTTGGCAGAGTGAGCCCACTGAAGAACGGCCAGACGAGTAGGAACGGGAACGAAAAGAAGGTTCCTAGGACAAGCGCGCGGCGACGGAGTGTGAGTGAGCGCTTGTTTTACCTGCCTCTCAATTCCCCAGACAGTCAACCCGACAACACGCCCCTCAGGGAGAATCCCCTCGGGGTCAGTGGAGGCTACTGAAGAACTGAAGAGACGAGACAAAGCATCAGGCTTGGTGTTCTTAGAGCCCGGACGATAAGAAATCACGAACTCGAAACGAGCGAAAAACAGCGCCCAACGCGCCTGACGCGCATTAAGTCGTTTGGCAGAACGGATGTACTCAAGGTTCCTATGGTCAGTCCAAACGACAAAAGGAACGGTCGCCCCCTCCAACCACTGTCGCCATTCGCCTAGGGCTAACCGGATGGCGAGCAGTTCGCGGTTACCCACATCATAGTTACGTTCCGACGGCGACAGGCGATGAGAAAAATACGCGCATGGGTGGACCTTGTCGTCAGAGAGGGAGCGCTGAGAAAGGATGGCTCCCACGCCCACCTCTGACGCGTCAACCTCGACAACGAACTGTCTAGAGACGTCAGGTGTAACAAGGATAGGAGCGGATGTAAAACGATTCTTGAGGAGATCAAAAGCTCCCTGGGCGGAAACGGACCACTTAAAGCACGTCTTGACAGAAGTAAGGGCTGTGAGAGGAGCTGCCACCTGACCGAAATTACGGATGAAACGACGATAGAAGTTCGCGAAGCCGAGAAAGCGCTGCAGCTCGACGCGTGACTTAGGGACGGGCCAATCAATGACAGCTTGGACCTTAGCGGGATCCATCTTAATGCCTTCAGCGGAAATAACAGAACCGAGAAATGTGACGGAGGAGGCATGAAAAGTGCACTTCTCAGCCTTCACAAAAAGACAATTCTCTAAAAGGCGCTGGAGGACACGTCGAACGTGCTGAACATGAATCTGGAGTGACGGTGAAAAAATCAGGATATCGTCAAGGTAAACGAAAACAAAGATGTTCAGCATGTCTCTCAGGACATCATTGACTAATGCCTGAAAGACAGCTGGAGCGTTAGCGAGGCCGAAAGGAAGAACCCGGTATTCAAAGTGCCCTAACGGAGTGTTAAACGCCGTCTTCCACTCGTCCCCCTCCCTGATGCGCACGAGATGGTAAGCGTTACGAAGGTCCAACTTAGTGAAAAACCTGGCTCCCTGCAGGATCTCGAAGGCTGAAGACATAAGAGGAAGCGGATAACGATTCTTCACTGTTATGTCATTCAGCCCTCGATAATCTATGCAGGGGCGCAGAGACCCGTCCTTCTTCTTGACAAAAAAAACCCCGCTCCGGCGGGAGAGGAGGAGGGGACTATGGTACCGGCGTCAAGAGCTACAGACAAATAATCTTCGAGAGCCTTACGTTCGGTAGGCCGACAGAGAGTATAGTCTACCCCGGGGGGGGGTGGTTCCCGGAAGGAGATCAATACTACAATCATACGACCGGTGTGGAGGAAGAGAGGTGGCCCTGGACCGACTGAACACCGTGCGCAGATCGTGATATTCCTCCGGCACCCCTGTCAAATCACCAGGCTCCTCCTGTGAAGAAGAGACAGAGGAAACAGGAGGGATAGCAGACATTAAACATTTCACATGACAAGAGACGTTCCAGGAGAGGATAGAATTACTAGACCAATTAATGGAAGGATTATGACAAACTAGCCAGGGATGGCCCAAAACAACAGGTGTAAAAGGTGAACGAAAAATTAAAAAAGAAATGGTTTCACTATGATTACCAGAAACAGTGAGGGTTAAAGGTAGCGTCTCACGCTGAATCCTGGGGAGAGGACTACCATCCAGGGCGAACAAGGCCGTGGGCTCCTTTAACTGTCTGAGAGGAATGTCATGTTCCCGAGCCCAGGTCTCGTCCATAAAACAGCCCTCCGCCCCAGAGTCTATTAAGGCACTGCAGGAAGCTGACAAACCGGTCCAGCGTAGATGGACCGACAAGGTAGTGCAGGATCTTGAAGGAGAGACAGGAGTAGTAGCGCTCACCAGTAGCCCTCCGCTTACTGACGAGCTCTGGCCTTTTACTGGACATGAAGTGACAAAATGACCAGCGGAACCGCAATAGAGACAGAGGCGGTTGGTGATTCTCCGTTCCCTCTCCTTAGTCGAGATGCGGATACCTCCCAGCTGCATGGGCTCAGCACCCGAGCCGGCAGAGGAAGATGGTAGTGATGCGGAGAGGGAGGCGACGAAGATCAACCCGTCGCTCAATGCGAATAGCGAGTTCAATCAAGGAATCCACGCTGGAAGGAACCTCCCGGGAGAGAATCTCATCCTTTACCTCTGCGCGGAAACCCTCCAGAAGACGAGCGAGCAAGGCCGGCTCGTTCCAGCCACTGGAGACAGCAAGAGTGCGAAACTCAATAGAGTAGTCTGTTATGGATCGATTGCCTTGACATAGGGAAGACAGGGCCCTGGAAGCCTCCTCCCCAAAAACAGATCGATCAAAAACCCGTATCATCTCCTCCTTAAAGTCTTGATACTGGTTAGTACACTCAGCCCTTGCCTCCCAGATTGCCGTGCCCCACTCACGAGCCCGTCCAATAAGGAGAGATATGACGTAGGCGACACGAGCAGTGCTCCTGGAGTAAGTGTTGGGCTGGAGAGAAAACACAATATCACACTGGGTGAGGAACGAGCGGCATTCAGTGGGCTCCCCAGAGTAACACGGCGGGTTATTGATTCTGGGCTCCGGAGATTCGAAAGCCCTGGAAGTGGCCGGTGGATCGAGGCGGAGATGGTGAACCTGTTCTGTGAGGTTGGAGACTTGGGTGGCCAGGGTCTCAACGGCATGTCGAGCAGCAGACACTTCCTGCTCGTGTCTGCCTAGCATCGCTCCCTGGATCCCGACGGCTGAATGGAGAGGATCCGAAGTCGCTGGGTCCATTCTTGGTCGGATTCTTCTGTTATGGTGAGTGAATGAGGACCCAAAAGCGAACTAACTTGAACAGAGCTTCTTTAATAACCAAACATAGGTAGGCTCAGATAGACCGGCAGATTCCGACAGGACAGGACAAGGTTACAGCAAACATGACGATAGTCTGGCTCAGGCATGAAACACAACAAACAAGAATCCGACAAGGACAGGAACAGAAACAGAGAGAGATATAGGGACCTAATCAGAGGGAAAAAGGGAACAGGTGGGAAACGGGGTGAATGGGTAGTTAGAGGAGACAAGGAACAGCTGGGGGAAAGCGGGGGAGAAAAGGTAACCTAACAACGACCAGCAGAGGGAGACAGGGTGAAGGGAAAGGACAGAGACAAGACACAACATGACAGTACATGACAGCACCTGTTTGAACTTGTTATCAGTATAAAAGACACCTGTCCACAATCCCAAACAGTCACACTCCAAACTCCACTATGGCCAAGACCAAAGAGCTGTCAAAAAACAAAATTGTAGACATGCACCAGGCTGGAAAGACTGAATCTGCAATAGGTAAGCAGCTTGGTTTGAAGAAATCAACTGTGGGAGCAATTATTAGGAAATGGAAGACATACAAGACCACTGATAATCTCCCTCGATCTGGGGGCTCCATGCAAGATCTCACCCCGTGGGGTCAAAATGATCACAAGAACGGTGAGCAAAAATCCCAGAACCACACGGGGGGACCTAGTGAATGACCTGCAGAGAGCTGGGACCAAATTAACAAAGCCTACCATCAGCAAGGGCATTGAAGATGAAACGTGGCTGGGTCTTTCAGCATGACAATGATCCCAAACACACCGCCCGGGCAACGAAGGAGTGGCTTCGTAAGAAGCATTTCAAGGTCCTGGAGTGGCCTAGCCAGTCTCCAGATCTCAACCCCATAGAACATCTTTGGAGGGAGTTGAAAGTCCGTGTTGCCCAGCAACAGCCCCAAAACATCACTGCTCTAGAGGAGATCTGCATGGAGGAATGGGCCAAAATACCAGCAACAGTGTGTGAAAACCTTGTGAAGACTTACAGAAAAGGGCATATAAAAGGGTATATAACAAAGTATTGAGATAAACTTTTGTTATTGACCAAATACTTATTTTCCACCATAATTTGTAATTGACCTTTGAAAATTATATTTTGCCATTCTAATGTATGGGTTGTTGTCTTACAGTGGATGTAGCTTGTGTCATGATGAGTAGGAGGAGGATGGTATTATTATTTTCCATCTCCCTCTGTCTTTCCACTACTCTGTCTGCACAGCTTCCCAGGCAACCGCCACAGCAGGAATGCTGTGATACATAATCAGCTTTCCCAAGGTAAAGGGGGGATATGCTGTGAAGCCTAGGAAGACAGACCTAGCAGAGTCGCAGTTATTCATTTAAAAAATCTGCATCAATTGAGCATTTCAGGCACACAAAAAAATCCAAATCCAAAACAAGAAAGAAAAGGTGCATGACCAAATATTGCATATTTCATATTGAGTACTTTTTAAAAAATCACATCAACACTACAACAAATTGCTTGCATCATAACAGTAAATGAAAGGAAATTAAATTCACTGCCCATTTAACAAACATTTCTCTTTTCAAGAACATTACTTTATGTAGATGGGATCCTGGATCTATTTTTAACGAGGTCACCCTTGATCCAGTGCCAGAGGTGGGGAAGCTGTGCGAGCTGTCCATCCCAGGACCCCTGTCTGTCCAGTGTGAGAGGTCTGGCAAGGAGGCCATAACTGGATTGGTCTCCCGCTTCAATCTTGGGGGCGACTGAAGCCAAGTGGGTGACTGAAGCTTGCATGATTGAAGCGTGGTACATGGATCCTCCTCTCCTCCCCATCAATCTCTGTAGTTGGTTGCATTTCCTAAAGCCTAAGTAAATCACTTTTATGTGATATGATATCAGATTTTGTTACTTTGTATGTATATTTTTTCAAGCATTCAGACGGGACATGAGTGTCACAAATTGTACGAATCAATGGATCCTGCACACTGTAGGGTGACCGGATGCCTACATTAGGCCTATGGCTCTTTTCTTTCTGTAAATGATGTCTCACCATTATTTCTCATCTGTTCATGTAGATCAATATTTCAGCTATTCTGACCTACTGCAAATGATCAAATAAATGTCTGATCAAAACATACAGTTCTGAACATATTGTCATCTATAATGCTAATGCAGAGGCACCAATACATTGTCCAGTACACTTTTTGTATCCTGTGTTCATGTACATGCTCTTATGTCTAAGCTTCTAAGGTGACTCAGGCTTTACTAATTATTGTGAAGTGTATTAGTGAACTGTATTCTGCAGTTAGTTACAAAACAAATGCAATTTTGTATTTCTGTTGTTTGTCTGATATCCAAACGGTCCATGATCAGCACTGTTGACATTTTGCAGAGAAAGTGTGTTGAGGCATACTATTTAGGCTCAGAATGACATGTGGCCCATTGTTTATCTCCTCATCAATGACATGGCCTATTGTTTACCTTGTTACCTGGCAACGACCACAAGAGTGTTTCAAAGAGCTGCCAGTCAAGCTCCCTGCCCAATCAGGCTGTTCTTTCAGGCTTTCTGATAGTTAGAAATGAGAGAAGGTACAATTTCTTCAATTCTGAGCATTTTCATTAAAAAAAAATATTATCGGTGATGTTTTAGTCATTCAAAGGCTATTATTACTTGGGAAATAGGATGCCTGTGTGGAACCTTATAAGACAGCAGGATTGAGGGGCATTCAGCACAACGGGCATTTTTAGCAAGAACATTGAATGAAACGAAAAGGCCCTTTCCTCTCATTATTTCTTCTCCCTTGTTCAGCCAGCAGTCTGAGAGACTGTTTAAAGAGACAGCGGAGGTGAGTGGGAAGGCCGCAGTTAGTCCGTTCATCCCATTTCCTATGCGAATGAATGACTGGGACCAGGTGTGTTTCTGTAATATAGAGAAAGTGTGAGTGTGTGCATGTGTGCACTTGTGTTTGTGTGCGTGCGTGTTTGCGTAGACTGTACAAACCCTCTGTGACCGTGAAGCTCCTCTTATCTCAACAACCAGTGTCCACTCACTCTTCCATCTCCCTTCCTCCCCTCCCTCCATCCCTTTCTAGCACTGCCCAAAGGATACATGGCATAGACTCAGGGAATTCCACACTTCTCTGTGAGGAGGGAGGGGAGAGGCAGGCACACAGGGGTGGACAGAGGAGAACTCTGAGGGAGGAGAGAGGTCATCTGTGGACCGTTACACATGGAAACTATGACTGGAACTTTAGTTCTATATTTTCAGCTAAGACAAATCCCTTTCAATGCCTCTTACAGAAAACAATGGATATAATGCAAACACACAATTGGCATCATCAGTAGTTGCAATGTCAGCTAAATGTACTCATACAGTAGGTGTAAAGAAAAATGTCAATTGAAATTATAAAAAAAGAGTGAGATTGCAGAATCTCTCTCATATAGCCCCATCCAGTACAACACACACAGGAACTTCTTCCTATGAAGTCTGGCATGGCCTTGTAGTCGAGGATTTCCAAGTTAAACAATCAGCTGAAACCTGTTGTCACACACACAAGTTTGGGGTCACTCAGAAATTCTTGTTTTTGAAAGAAAAGCAAATTTTTGGTCCATTAAAATAACATCAAATTGATCAGAAATACAGTGTAGACATTGTGTTAATGTTGTAAATGACTATTGTAGCTGGAAACGGCATATTTTTTATGTACATAGGCGAACAGAGGCCCATCATCAGCAACATCATCAGTTCCAATGGCACGTTGTGTTAGATAATCCAAGTTTATCATTTCAAAAGGCTAATTGATCATTAGAAAACCCTTTGAAAAATGTTTATATTTGTCAATATTCATGAATGAAAAAAAAAAAAAGGTTTTGAAATGAAAATACTACTCAGTGGCTATCAACAATAACAAAGCATTCTCTCCACCACTGTTTCAGTGTAAAGCATGGGGATGGGCCTAGAGAAATGTTACCAGACTCAAATTCAAAGGCAGCGCTATGGATACAAGGACTGGCCATGCATGATATCAAAATTATAGTTTTAACCATGTTTTGTTTATGCTAAACAGTGTTTGTTTACAAACATTGGAGTTAAACAAGTTCTATTTTGGGTTCTGATGTGGTATGACAGTTGAACTAAGCGCATGAGGCATTTAAACGGTATATTCTTCAAGAATCAATGGACGCATACAGTGCATTTGGAAAGTATTCAGACCCCTTACCTTTTTTCCCCACATGATATTACATTGCAGCCTTATTCTAAAATTGATGAAATCAAAATGTCCCTCAATCTACACACAATACCCCATAATGACAAAGCCAAAAAGGTTTTTCGAAATTTTGCACATTTATAAAAAATAATACCTTATACCTTACCTTATAAATATTCAGACACTTTGCTATGAGACTCGAAAAAATTGAGCTCAGGTGCATCCTGTTTCCATTGATCATCCTTGATATGTTTCTACAACTTGGTTGGAGTCCACCTGTGGTAAATTCAGTTGATTGGACATGATTTGGAAAGGCATACACGTGTCTATATAAAAGGTCCCACAGTTGACAGTGCATGTCAGAGCAAAACCAAGCCATGAGGTCAAAGGAAATGTAGAGCTCAGAGAAAGGATTGTGTTGAGGCACAGATCTGGGGAAGGTTACCATTTCTGCAGCATTGAAGGTCCCCAAGAGCACAGTCGCCTCCATCATTCTTAAATGGAATGAGTTTGGAACCACCCAGACTCTTCCTACAGCTGGCCACAAGGCCAAACTGAGTAATTGGAGGAGAAGGGACTTGGTCAGGGAGTTGACCAAGAACCCGATAGTCACTCTGACAGAGCTCCAGAGTTCCTCTGTGGAGATGGGAGAACATTCCAGAAGGACAACCTTCTCTGCATCCTCCACCGATCAGGCCTTTATGGTAGAGTGGCCAGACGGAAGCCACTCCTCATAAAAAAGGCACATGACAGTCAGCTTGGAGTTTGCCAAAAGGCACCTAAAGGACTCTCAGACCATGAGAAACAAGATTCTCTGGTTTGATGAAACCAAGATTGAACTCTTTGGCCTGAATACCAAGCATCACGTCTGGAGGAAACCTGGCACTATCTCTACAGGGAAGCATGGTGGTGGCAGCAGCATGCAGAGAGATCCTTGATGATAACCTGCTCCAGAGTGCTCAGGACCTCAGACTGGGGCGAAGGTTCACCTTCCAACAGTACAACAACCTTAAGCACACAGCCAAGATAATGCAGGAGTGGCTTCGGGACAAGTCTCTGAATGTCCTTGAGTGGCCCAGCCAGAGCCTAGATTTGAATATCTCTGGAGAGACCTGAAAATATCTGTGATGCAACGCTCCCCATCCAACCGGATAGAGCTTGAGAGGATCTGCAGAGAACAATGGGAGAAACTTCTGCAAATACAGGTGTTGTCACGCCCTGACCGTAGAGAGCTTTTTATGTCTCTATTTTGGTTTGGTCAGGGTGTGATTTGGGTGGGCATTCTATGGCCTTTTTCTATGTTTTGTATTTCTTTGTTTTGGCCGGGTAGGGTTCTCAATCAGGGACAGCTGTCTATCGTTGTCTCTGATTGGGAACCACACTTAGGTAGCTTTTTCCCACAGGGGTTTTGTGGGTGGTTATTTTCTGTATTAGTGTTTGCACCTTACGGGACTGTTTCAGTTTAATTTATTCTCTTGTTATTTTGATTTAGTGTTCAGTTCAATAAACAAACATGAACACTTACCATGCTGCGCTTTGGTCCGACTACTCTTCCTCATCCTACGACGAAAGCTATTACAGGTGTGCCAAACTTGTAGTGTCATACCCAAGAAGACTCAAGACTGTAATCGCTGCCAAAGGTGCTTCAACAAAGTACTGAGTAAAGGGTCTGAATACTTATGTAAAATGTCATATTTCTTTTATTTATTTATTTTTTGATAAAATGTCTAAAAACCTGTTTTTGCTTTGTCATTATGGGTTATTGTATGAGGGGAAAAAACTCAATTTTTAGAAAAAAGGCTGTAACGTAACAAAATGTAGAAAAAGTAAAGGGGTCTGAATCCTTCCCCAAATGCACTATATAATAAAGTCCAAAAAGGGATGTAACAACTACTGATTGCCCTTTTAAAAAATACAATACTATGAACAGAAATCTGGAAACACTGGGCAGTAACTAAACCCCCCCGACACCAAAATAAAAAAATATAAAGTTTAATTATTTGTGGAGCGTCTGAGATAATTTAATTCACTTTCTTTTCATTCTATTATAAACTAACACCACCAACATCTGTCCACCCCCATCATTCTCTCCAGAGTAGAGCCACATGTAAAAGTGATTGAGCTCCAGGAGGAGTACGACCCACCCCTCCGGCCCTCATCCCCCTCTTGTCCTTTGGGAATGTGTCTGTGGGAGGAGGAAGAAGAGTGGGAAGAGAGGATGACAAGGTTTGAGTGAGGGGTATGAGGCCGGATGACCGCAGATGATGATAGACTTAGGAAACAAGCTTGATCCTATTACAGGAAGTGTGTGGAGAAAGGGTTAAGGGTCAAGTCCTTCAGGGAGTGGAGTATCCAGAGGTAGGGGAGCTCTACAGTAGTGCAGGCTACAGCAGTGCAGGGAGAGTCTGCAGATCGGACACAGATATGCAGTTATGCACACACATACACAGGCAAGCGTACACAGGCAAGCACACTTAGGAACTAAGGGCGAGGATGTGCTTCCAGATGTCAGATTGCCCCAGAATGACATTGACCTGAACACTGAAGCAGCGTGGGGGGAACAGATACAAAACCGGGAGAGAGGGTGCAGCTGTGTTTACCTTAGTGACATCTCTGAGTGAGGCCTGCTTAGAAGCACACACACGGAGCTCAATGTACACTAATACTGTATGCATGTGAACTGCAGTTACATTAAAGTACAGTTAGAGTAAAGTTCCATCTAGAACATTCTATTTAGAGTTTTATCTTCTATTTTTGATGTAAATAAAAAGCCACCTATCAATACAATCTAGGATAACGAAGGTGATCCTGCCAGAACATGAAATACGACGGCTGTGTAATCAATCCAAGGGTCAAATGTTATTACACGTTACAATGCACATGCATTATGATGGCAGTTGTTTAGTGGAACGGGGGAGGAGGGGTACTGAGGTTAGGATGACGGAGCCATACCTACACACTAATATTTTGACTTGGCCTATGATTTTACTTATAATGAAGTTAAAATGATTGTTCTAGACCTAGGAGCTTGCAACTTGTTAAGTTAAAAGCGGTTTCTTGAAGAATGACTTTCCTGTCTACCTTATTAACCACAGCATGACTCTCTGAAAAGCTCTCGCTAAACTAATATGAACCACAAGCTAAGCTAAACTAATATGAACCACAAGTATATCAGACTTATTAAATGATTTGTTTGGCTACATCCTCATGCTCATGCTGTGAGCCCTGTTGTCTGGTCCCAAGATAAATTACACAGGGACTTTGTCTATTCCCTTACCAGCTGCTTCCATCTTCTCCCTCACCTCCCACTGACTACAGCATCTGCCTCTAAAACTGTGAGTGTGCGCGGTCAACTCAAGATACCCTAGCACAGGCGGCGTGCAACTCTCCACACCATCCAGAATTCCTACCAGAAATACAGCCTTTAACAGTTCTCCTTGGAAGAACAGGTACATTCAAATAAGCATGTGTTAACTAACTAACTATAGGTGTCCCCCAAAGAATCTGAGCGACTTATGCCAGTTGAGACACAATGATGTTAGAGTTTCAGAGGGCAGCAAAGTGCATGTGTGGGAGAGCTTTCTTTCTCTCCTTCCAGATGATGGAGTGGTGAAAATCCCTCCTTAGTTGGCGTGTAGTCTGCAGCAGTGTAGACGTTAAAGATCAACCTCTCATCTCCTCAGAACCTGTCCAACCTGTTGTGGAGACTCTCTGTAATGGCATATCACTTTATGTCAGGACTGACAGTCATTATGTCACCATTACGTGCACCTCAATACCACTAAGTGGTACTGTGCCCACAGTAGGTTAGGTTTCATGGTGATGTTTAGTAGAACTTTGTTTGGAAATGTAGTTTCCACTAAATGATGTCTCTCATCCAAAAGTGGAACTCTGTTGGAATCATTATGTAAATGACTCCTACAGTTAACATGAAAGCCAAAGTTTGATGTATACAATTAGCAACTAAACTTCCATAGTAGAGGTCGACCGATTCATCGGAATGGCCTATTAATTAGGGACGATCTCAAGTTTTCATAACAATCGGAAATCCGATTTGGCTGATTTTTTAAAAATGTATTTTTTTACACCTTTATTTAATCTTTATTTAACTAGGCAAGTCAGTTTAGAACACATTCTTATTTTCAATGACGGCCTAGGAACGGTGGGTTAACTGCCTTGTTCAGGGGCAGAACGGCAGATTTTCACCTTGTCAGCTCGGGGGATTCAATCTTGCAACCTTACAGTTAACTAGTCCAATGCTCTAACCACCTGCCTCTCATTGCACTCCACGGGGAGACTGCCTGTTACGCGAATGCAGTAAGCCAAGGCAAGTTGCTAGCTACAGTGGGGAGAATAAGTATTTGATACACTGCCGATTTTACAAAGCATGTAGAGGTCTGTAATTTTTTATCATAGGTACACTTCAACTGTGAGAGACGGAATCTAAAACAAAAATCCAGAAAATCACATTGTATGATTTTTAAGTAATTAATTAGCATTTTATTGCATGACATAAGTATTTGATACATCAGAAAAGCAGAACTTAATATTTGGTACAGAAACCTTTGTTTGCAATTACTGTAGTTCTTGACCAGGTTTGCACACACTGCAGCAGGGATTTTGACCCACTCCTCCATACAGACCTTCTCCAGATCCTTCAGGTTTCAGGGCTGTCGCTGGGAAATACGGACTTTCAGCTCCCTCCAAAGATTTTCTATTGGGTTCAGGTCTGGAGACTGGATAGGCCACTCCAGGACCTTGAGATGCTTCTTACGGAGCCACTCCTTAGTTGCCCTGGCTGTGTGTTTCGGGTCGTTGTCAAGCTGGAAGACCCAGTCACGACCCATCTTCAATGCTCTTACTGAGGGAAGGAGGTTGTTGGCCAAGATCTCGCGATACATGGCCCCATCCATCCTCCCCTCAATACGGTGCAGTCGTCCTGTCCCCTTTGCAGAAAAGCATCCCCAAAGAATGATGTTTCCATCTCCATGCTTCATGGTTGGGATGGTGTTCTTGGTGTTGTACTCATCCTTCTTCTTCCTCCAAACACGGCGAGTGGAGTTTAGACCAAAAAGCTATATTTTTGTCTCATCAGACCACATGACCTCCCATTCCTCCTCTGGATCATCCAGATGGTCATTGGCAAACTTCAGACGGGCCTGGACATGCGCTGGCTTGAGCAGGGGGACCTTGCGTGCGCTGCAGGATTTTAATCCATGACGACGTAGTGTGTTACTAATGGTTCTTTGAGACTGTGGTCCCAGCTCTCTTCAGGTCATTGACCAGGTCCTGCCGTGTAGTTCTGGGCTGATCCCTCACCTTCCTCATGATCATTGATGCCCCACGAGGTGAGATCTTGCATGGTGCCCCAGTCCGAGGGTGATTGACCGTCATCTTGAACTTCTTCCATTTTCTAATAATTGCGCCAACAGTTGTTACCTTCTCACCAAGCTGCTTGCCTAAAGAAAAACTAACAGGTCTGTGAGAGCCAGAATTCTTACTGGTTGGTAGGTGATAAAATACTTATGTCATACAATAAAATGCAAATGAATTACTTAAAAATCATACAATGTCATTTTCTGGATTTTTGTTTTAGATTCTGTCTCTCACAGTTGAAGTGTACCTATGATAAAAACCTGCAAAATCGGCAGTGCAAAAACCTGCAAAATCGGCAGTGTATGAAATACTTGTTCTCCCCACTGTAGCATTAAAACAATTAATCAATCATAATCACTAGTTAACACATGGTTGATGATATCACTAGTTTATCTAGCGTGTCCTGCGTTGCATATAATTGATGCGGTGCGTATCGTTGCGCCAATGTGTACCTAACCATGACCAAAAATGCCTTTCTTAAAATCAATACACAGAAGTATATATTTTTAAACCTGCATATTTAGCTAAAAGAAATCCAGGTTAGCAGGCAATATTAACAAGGTGAAATTGAGTCACTTCTCTTGCGTTCATTGCACGCAGAGTCAGTGTATATGCAACAGTTTGGGCTGCCTAATTTGCCAGAATATTACGTAATTATGACATAACATTGAAGGTTGTGCAAAGTAACAGGAATATTTAGACTAATGGATGCCACCCCTTAGATAAAATACGAAACGGTTCCGTATCTCACTGAAAGAATAAACGTCTTGTTTTTGAGATGATAGTTTCTGAATTCGACCATATTAATGACCTAAGGCTCGTATTTATGTGTGTTATTATGTTATAACTAAGTCTATGATTTGATAGAGCAGTCTGACTGAGCGGTGGTAGGCAGCAGCAGGCTCGTAAGCATTCATTCAAACAGCACTTTAGAGCGTTTTGCCAGCAGCTCTTCGTTGTGCGTCAAGCATTGCGCTGTTTATGACTTCAAACGTCACTCGCTCTGAGACTTGGAGTGGTTGTTCCCCTTGCTCTGCATAGGTAACGCTGCTTCAAGGGTGGCTGTTGTCGTTGTGTTCCTGGTTCGAGCCCAGGGAGGAGCGAGGATAGGGACGGAAGCTATACTGTTACACTGGCAATACTAAAGTGCCTATAAGAACATCCAATAGTCAAAGGTTAATGAAATACAAATGGTATAGAGAGAAATAGTCCTATAATTCCTATAATACCTACAACCTAAAACTTCTTACCTGGGAATATTGAAGACTCATGTTAAAAGGAACCACCAGCTTTCATATGTTCTCATGTTCTGAGCAAGGAACTTAAACGTTAGCTTTCTTACATGGCACATATTGTACTTTTACTTTCTTCTCCAACACTTTGTTTTTGCATTATTTAAACCAAATTGAACATGTTTCATTATTTATTTGAGGCTAAAATGATTTTATTGATGTATTATATTAAGTTAAAATAAGTGTTCATTCAGGATTGTTGTAATTGTCATTATTACAACAACAAAAAAACAAAAAAAATAGTCATAATCGGTATCGGCCTTTTTTGGTCCTCCAATAATCGGTACTTGTATCAGCGTTAAAAAATCATAATCGGTCGACCTCTATTCCATAGTGACACTTTTCCTCTCTGTCTTCTGGTTTCAGTGTGTCAGGGGATCAGCAACAGGCTGACGCTGCTGGCGACTGTAGACGACCACTACAACAACCTTGTGAAGATGTACAGCAACTGTACCGTGGTCCTGGAGAACCTAGAGCTCACCTACATCCAGGACTACCACGACCTCTCCTTCCTCAAGGTGAGGAGATGGAGGGTTCGATTCCTATACATTGTTTGCAGTGGCTTCCTACCTATCCACCTTTCCTATGTCCTATAGTTCCTCGCCCTCTCTCTGATCTAAAATGACCCGAGAGAAAATAGTGTTGCAGCCATTTCATTACTTTTCTTGCCGTGGCTTCTAGCTCCTAGTTGAATGCACTGGCTGTAAGTAACTATGGATAGGAGTCTGCTAAATGACTCAACGTCAATGTAGGTGTAATAGTCAGAATAAAGCTTTTCTATCCTTTATGACTTCACTACCACCAACTGAACAATGATTGTATTGCAAGGTTAACGTAGTCAAGAGTAGGTTGCATGACCACCAGACCAAACTCTGGCACGTTCCGCACTTCTATCCATTTCTATGTTCTCCCTCCAGTCCATTCAGGAGGTTGGAGGATACGTTCTGATCGCCCTCAATAAGGCAGCCAGCATCCCTCTCGAAAACCTGCGTCTTATCCGAGGACACTCCCTCTTCCTTGACAAGTATGCCCTGACTGTAACATCCAATTACGAGAAGAATCACTCCTCTGTGACCCTCAACTACACCCGGGGCCTGAGGGAGCTGAAGCTGAGTGGACTGACAGGTTAGTGGGTGACTGGGAGGTCCATTTCAGTGACTGTATCCTGGATTCTGTCCACACCTGAGTGGGTCAAATACATTATGTAATGTTATTTAAAATACTTTGAAGTATTTGTGGTGTGCTTGATTTAGCTTGGGAGTTAGAATTTTTGGGTCTATGCCATTGGTTCCATTACACAGGCCAGACAACATATCTATGTGTCCTTCTATTTTGCACAGAGATTCTCAATGGAGGTGTGAAAATTGCCCACAATCCTTTGCTGTGTAATGTGGAAACCATCCAGTGGTGGGACATGGTAAATAAGGCCATAAACCATAGTATGCACTTCAAACTGGAGAGCTATGGCCGTTACTGTAAGTATGCTAGATTCATTAACACTTAGTATAGTAATGAATCCTTCTCTGCTTTGTGTTCAGTGGAATCATTTTGGCGTTGTTGTTTTTCATTTGATTAACCAGCACAACTATTATGATTATTCCATATGACACAGCTTTCGGGTTTGTGATTTACAACCAAACTTGCATGGCCAGGTTTAACCATGTGTAACACCAGTATTCTATGAATGACATCATTCAGATGTTAAGCAGGGTTTTTCCTCACCTTACAGGTGACAAGTGTGATCCGGGATGCTACAATGGATCATGCTGGACCTCAGGACTGGAGAACTGTCAAACCTGTAAGGAGCCATTCTTCTCTCCCCGAAATTAGTAGTGATACAAAAACATCACGTGCTATTTCTCTTTCATGATATTGGTAGAAACTTTTGTTCATGTTGAAAGTATTTTGTTGGTTGCTCGTTTTCTCACACAGACCCTTGCACTTGGTGATGGGTGTGTTTTGCTGACTGGTCCTCTCTTTCCAACTCCCATCTCTCCTCAGTTACCAAGCTGACGTGTGCAGAGCAGTGCTCTGGAAGGTGTAGGGGTCCTAAACCCAGTGACTGCTGTAACGAACACTGTGCTGCAGGCTGCACCGGCCCTAGGCCTACAGAGTGTCTGGTGAGAGACTCTTCTGACTTCAATGAATTCATAACTTACAAAAGTTATAATCAGATAGGAAACACATTTAAAAAGACAACAGGCAGACCCACTCCTGGGCTGCTCCAGATATCGTTGCCGATATTGCACACTCATTGTGATCGTAGTCTTTCATTCTTGTATTCAAAGGCTTGTAGAGACTTCCAGGATGATGGCACATGTAAGGATGCCTGCCCCCCTACCATGCTCTACAATCCCAACACCCACCAGTTGGCTTCCAACCCTAACGCCAAGTACACGTTCGGGGCCACTTGTGTGAAGGACTGCCCACGTAAGGTCATCTACATTATCAAAGGGTTAATAAAGATGGGGTCTGCTCATAACTTTACTTAATGGCCAGACAAACATCTGTTCTACACCATACATGTATGTCTGGTAGAATTGGGAATTGTGCTCTATTTGTTTCTTTCATACAGTTGAAGTCAGAAGTTTACATACACTTAGGTTGGAGTCATTAAAACTCGTTTTTCAACCACTCCACAAATTTCTTGTTAACAAACTATAATTTTGGCAAGTCAGTTAGGATATCTACTTTGTGCATGACACAAGTAATTTTTTCAACAATTTTTTACAGACAGATTATTTCACTTATAATTCACTGTATCACAATTCCAGTGGGTTAGAAATTTACATACACTAAGTTTTCTGTGCCTTGAAACAGCTTGGAAAATTCCAGAAAATGATGTCATGGCTTTAGAAGCTTCTGATTGACTCAAATTATGTCAATTAGCCTATTGGAGGTGTAACTGTGGATGTATTTCAAGGCCTACCTTCACACTCAGTGTCTCTTTGCTTGACATCATGGGAAAATCAAAATAAATCAGCCAAGACCTCAGAAAAAAATAATTGTAGACGTCCACAAGTCTGGTTCTGTCACGACTTCCGCCGAAGTCGGCCCCTCTCCTTGCTCGGACGCGTTCGACGTCACCGGCCTTCTAGCCATGGCTGATCCACTTTTAATTTTCCTTTTGTTTTGTCTTTGTTTTACACACCTGGTTTCAATTCCCCAATTACATGTTCATTATTTAACCATCTGTTTTCCCCATGGTTTTTGTGCGTGTTTGTTTGTTGTTGAGTGGTCAGTAGTTCTGAGAGCTGGTGTGTTTCCCAGCATGGAATATATTGTTGGTTTACTGTCGAGTAAAGTTTTTACTCAGTTCTGTGTCCTGTGCCTGACTTCGTCCGACCCGTTACACACTGACTCTTGACAGGTTCATCCTTGGGAGCAATTTCCAAACGCTGAAGGTACCACGTTCATCTGTACAAACAATAATATGCAAGTATAAACACCATGGGACCACACAGCCGTCATACAGCTCAGGAAGGAGACGCGTTCTGCCTCCTAGAGATGAACGTACTTTGGTGCGAAAAGTGCAAATCAATCCCAGAACAACAGCAAAGAACCTTGTGAAGATGCTGGAGGAAACAGGTACAAAAGTATCTATATCCACAGTAAAACGAGTCCTATAATCAACATAACTTGAAAGGCCATTCAGCAAGGAAGAAGCCACTACTCCAAAACCGCCATAAAAAAGCCAGACTACGGTTTGCAACTGCTCATGGGGACAAAGATTGTACTTTTTGGAGAAATGTCCTCTGGTCTAATGAAACAAAATTAGAACTGTTTGGCCATAATGACCATCATTATGTTTGGAGTAAAAAGGGGGAGGCTTGCAAGCAAGAGAAAACCATCCCAACCGTGAAGCACAGGGGTGGCAGTATCATGTTGTGGGGGTGCTTTGCTGCAGGAGGGACTGCTGCACTTCACAAAATAGATGGCATCATGAAAGAAAAACTATGTGGATATATTGAAGCAACATCTCAAGACATCAGTCAGGAAGTTAAAGCTTGGTCGCAAATGGGTCTTCCAAATGGACAATGACCCCAAGCATACTTCCAAAGTTGTGGCAAAATGGCTTAAGGACAACAAAGTCAAGGTATTGGAGTGGCCATCAGAAAGCCCTGACCTCAATCCTATAGAACATTTTTGGGCAGAACTGAAAAAGTGTGTGCGAGCAAGGAGGCCTACAAACCTGACTCAGTTACTCCAGCTCTGTCAGGAGGAATGGGCCAAAATTCACCCAACTTATTGTTGGAAGCATGCGGAAGGCTACCCAAACAGTTTGACCCAAGTTGAACAATTTAAAGCAATGCTACCAAATACTAATTGACTGTATGTAAACTTTTGACCCACTGGGAATGTGATGAAAGAAATAAAAGCTGAAATAAATCACTCCACTATTATTCTGACATTTCACATTCTTAAAATAAAGTGGTGATCCTAACTGACAGGGACAGGGAAATTTTACTAGGATTAATTGTCAGGAATTGTGAAGAACTGAGTTTAAATGTATTTGGCTAAGGTGCATGTAAACTTCCGACTTCAACCTTATCTATTGTTTCTTTCAGAATGTTTCACCTCAGTGAATACGCCCCCGCCGCTATACTTACATGGTGAAGAGACTTTTGCCTATAATTGTCTGGATTGGTGAAGGTGACCCCTGACCTGTGATTGGTTGTTTATTATAGATAATTATGTGGTGACGGACCACGGGGCGTGTGTCAGAACATGCAGCGGCAACACACACGAGGTGGAGGAGAATGGTGTCAGGAGGTGCAAGAAGTGTGACGGAATCTGTCCGAAAGGTAAAATATTGAAAATGTAACTCTTTGTCTGTGGTAGGCTAGTCAACATAAATGTACTTTATTTAAAAATTTGCTCGCTGTGTCATTTCTTAACCTCATAATGCTGCATTGGATCGTCAATGGTTTGAATGTTTTTGTGTTATTCTCATCTAGTTTGCGATGGACTTGGAATGGGGCTGCTTACTAAAGTGTTGTCAATCAACGCGTCTAACATTGATTCTTTCAAAAACTGCACCAAAATCAATGGAGCTGTTTCAATTATGCAGACATCTTTGGATGGGTAAGGATTAACAATCACATTGTACGGTGTCCATGGGCTGTCCTAATATGTACACCGTAACAGTGAAATACAATGCAATTTGCTCTGTGTTCATTCAAATTATTTTGAATAAACTTAAATGACTGTGTTTTGAACTACTGCCTCTGACATACAGTACCAGTCAACAGTTGACACACCACCTCATTCCAGGGTTTTTCTTTATTTTTACTATTTTCTACATTGTAGAATAATAGTGAAGACATCAAAGCTAGGAAATAACATATGGAATGATGTGTTAAACAAATCAAAATATATTTTAGATTCTTCAAAGTAGCCACCCCTTGCCTTGATGACAGCTTTGCACACTCTTGGCATTCTCTCAACCAACTTCATGAGGTAGTCACCTGGAATGCATTTAAATTAACAAGTGTGCCTTCTTAAATTAATTTGTGGAATTTATTTCCTTAATGCGTTTGAGCCAATTAGTTGTGTTGTGACAAGGTAAGGGTGGTATACAGAGGATAGCCCTGTTTGATAAAAGACCAAGTCCATATTATGTCAAGAACAGTTCAAATAAGCAAAGAGAAAGGACAGTCCATCATTACTTTAAGACATGAAGATCAGTCAATCCAGAACATTTCAAGAAGTGCAGTCACAAAAACCATCAAGCGCTATGTTGAAACTGGCTCTCATGAGGACCGCCACAGGAACGGAAGACCCCGAGTTACCTCTGCTGCAGAGGATGAGTTCATTAGAGTTACCAGACTCAGAAATTGCAGCCCAAATAAATGTTTCACAGAGTTTAAGTAACAGTCACATCTCAACATCAACTGTTCAGAGGAGACTGTGTGAAGCAGGCCTTCATGGTCAAATTGCTGCAAAGAAACCACTACTAAAGGACACCAATAAGTAGAAGAGACTTGCTTGGACCAAGAAACACAAGTAATGAGCATTAGACCGGTGGAAATCTGCCCTTTGGTCTGATGAGTCCAAATTAGAGATTTTTGGTTCCAACCACCGTGTCTTTGTGAGATGCAGAGTAGGTGAATGGATGATCTCTGCGTGTGTGGTTCCCACCGTGAAGCATGGAGGTGGTGGTGTGCGGGTGCTCTGCTGGTGACACTGTCCGTGATTTATTTAGAATTCAAGGCACACTTAACCAGCGCTGCTACCACAGCATTCTGCAGCGATACGCCATCCCATCTGGTTTGCGCTTAGTGGAACTAAGCCCATCTGTGTAGGGGCTATTTGACCAAGAAGGAGAGTGATGGAGTGCTGCATCAGATGACCTGGCCTCCACAATCACCCGACCTCAACCCAATTGAGATGGTTTGGGATGAGTTGGACTGCAGAGTGAAGGAAAATCAGCACACAAGTGCTCAGCATATGTGGAACTCCTTCAAGACTGTAGGAAAAGCATTCCACGTGAAGCTGGTTGAGAGAATGCCAAGAGTGTGCAAAGCTGCCAAGAGTGTGCAAAGCTGTCAAGGCAAAGGGTGACTACTTAAAACAATTTTTTGGTTACTACATGATTCCATGTGTGTTATTTCATAGTTTTGACGTCTTCAGTATTATTCTACAACGTTGAAAATAGTAAAAAAAATAAAGATAAACCCTTGAATGAGTAGGTGTTTCCAAAGTTTTGACTGTACTTTATGTACAGTGCAGTAAAGTATACAGACCCCTTTTTCCAGAAATACCGTATTTACATAAGTATTCAGACCCTTTGTTATGAGACTCAAAAAATTGAGCTCAGGTGCATCCGGGTTTCCATTGATCATCCTTGAGATGTTTCTACAACTTGATTGGAGTCCACCTGTGGCCCAGCCAGAGCCCGAACATCTCTGGAGAGACCTGAAAATAGCTGTGCAGCGATGCTCCCCATCCAACCTGACAGAGCTCTTAAGGCTAGGGACAGCATCCTGAATTTCCAGATGACTGGCGTGCCCAAAGTAAACTGCCTGTTACTCAGGCCCAGAAGCTAGGATATGCATATGCATTAGATAGAAAACACTCTAAAGTTTCTAAAACTGTTAAAATAATGTCCGTGAGTATAACAGAACTGATATGGCAGGCGAAAAACTGAGGTCACAGGCCTTTTCAATACTAGCCTATGGGATATACAAAGAAAAGGTGTCAGTCTTTAGAAAGGGTTTCAGGCTTGTTTCTTGAAAAATTAACAAGTGGTTGTAGGTTATCCAAGGTGTTCTCATCAGGACAGGGAGACTTTTGGCGCGCGTGAAGGAGGGCGCGATCTTCGTTATTTTCCTTTTCTATTGAACACCGTTCTTTCCGTCTGAAATATTATCGTTTATTTACATATTAGGGTGGCTGAGGATTGATTACAAATATTGTTTGACTTGTTTTGGATGAAGTTTACCGGTATCTTTTTGGATTCCTTTGTATGCATGTTGAAGGACTTTACCGAACAAAAGGAGCATTCATTGTGTAGCTGGAACCCTTGGGATTGCAAAGAGAAGAAGATCTTCAAAGGCAAGTGATTTATTTTATTACTATTTGTGATTTTTGTGAAGCCGGTGCTGGTTGAAAAAGTATTTTGATGTGGGTCCTCAGATAATCGCATGGTATGCTTTCGCCGTAAAGCCTTTTTGAAATCTGACTGGTTGGATTAACAAGAAGTTAAGCTTTTAAATGATGTAAGACACTTGTATGTTCATGAATGTTTAATATTACAATTTTGTCATTTGAATTTGGCGCACTCCAGCTTCACCGGATGTTATCCCTAAGAGGTTTTTAAGAGGATCTGCAGCGAAGAATGGGAGAAACTCCCCAAATACAGGTGTGGCAAGATTATAATGTCATAACCAAAAAGACTTGAGGCTGTAATCGCTGCATAAGCTGCTTCAACAAAGTACTGAAAAAAAGGGTAGGAATACTTATGTAAACGCAATATTTCCAGAATTTTTTTTCTACATTTGCAAAAAATCAAAACCTGTTTTTTGCTTCGTCATTATAGGGTATTTTGTGTAGATTGAGATTATTATTATAACTATTTTAGAATAAGGCTGTAACATAAAATGTGGAAAAGGTCAAGGGGGTCTGAATTCACTGTATAGACGTGTGTATAATATTCACTAGTGTTCGAAAGTTTGGGGTCACTTAATTGTCCTTGTTTTTGAAAGAAAAGCATTTTTTGGTCCATTAAAATAACAAATTGATCAGAAATACAGTGTAGACATTGTTAACGTTGTAAAATTACTATTGCAGCTGGAAACTTAAAAAATAATGGAATATCTACATAGGCGTACAGAATCCCATTATCAGCAACCATCACTCCTGTGTTCCAATGGCACATTGTGTTAGCTAATCTAAGTTAGGCAGAGTTCCTTTGTCCAGTGTCTGTTCTTTTGCCCATCTTTTCCTTTTATTGTCCAATCTGAGATATGTATTTTTCTTTGCAACTCTGCCTAGAAGGCTAGCACTCGCCTCTTCACTGTTGACATTGACTGGTGTTTTGCGGGTACTACTTAATGAAGATGCCAGTTGAGGACTTGAGGTGTCTGGTTCTCAAACTAGACACTAATGTACTTGTCCTCTTGCTCAGTTGTGCACCGGGGCCTCCCACTCCTCTTTCTATTCTGGTTAGAGACAGTTTGCGATGTTCTGTGAAGGGAGTAGTACGCAGCTTTGTACGAGATCTTCAGTTTCTTGGCAATTTCTCGCATGAAATAGACTTAATTTCTCAGAACGAGAATAGACTGACAAGTTTGGTTTTGTTTCTGGCCATTTTGAGCCTGTAATCAAACCCACAAATGCTGATGCTCCAGATACTCAACCAGTCTAAAGGACAGTTTTATTGCTTCCTATCAGCACAACAGTTTTCAGCTGTGCTAACAATTGCAAACAGGTTTTCTAATGATCAATTAGCCTTTTAAAATTATAAACTTGGATTAGCTAACACACCATGCCATTGGAACACAGGAGTGATGGTTGCTGATAATGGGCCTCTGTACACCTATGTAGATATTCCATAAAAAAATCAGCCGTTTCCAGCTACAATAGTCATTTACAACATTAACAATGTCTATACTGTATTTCTGATCAATTTGATGTTATTTTAAATGGACAAAATGGTTTTCTTTAAAAAACAAGGACATTTTTAAGTGACCCCGCACTTTTTTAACGGGAGTATGTGCCTTTGCAATTGCTTCTCTCAGTGATAGGTACACATCAACACCAAAAATGGACCCCGCCAAACTGGAATATTTCAAGACTGTGAAGGAAATTTCAGGTAGAACAGTTTTTTAACTTATGTTCAATTGTTTTGTAATTCATCCAAGGGTAACAAAAGCCAAGACGATGCTTGATTACATTTATATTTGTTATTTTCCTAAAGGGTTTTTGCTGATACAAGCTTGGCCCGAGCACCTCAACTCTCTCAGTCCATTTGAAAACCTAGAGATTATCAGAGGAAGGACCAAACAGTTGTAAGTGTATCTCTGTCCTACACTGCGGTGATGTTCAATATGTCTGCTTCAGAAGGTGCTGTATGATACCTCTGCTATTTGTCATACCTATGAAACTAGGTTTTTGAAAATTGTTTCAAATGGAGTTTTGGTTCATGATTGATAGCAAAAACTCAGTAGCCTAGAAGATAAAACGTGAGCTGGCTTGAGAGGTTCCCTGCTGTATATTTCATTGTTTAATGATATGTTTGGGCTAGCTAGAGTAGCAGTAAGCTAACCTAGTAAACTATCATGACCTTTTCTTTTCCCCTAGTGGTCAGGTGAGTTTCGCTGCCCTCAACTTGGCCCATCTGAAGTATCTAGGCCTCCGCTCCCTGCGAGAGATTAGCGATGGCAATGTTGTGGTGAAGAACAACCCCCAGCTCTGCTACACCAACGGAGACCACTGGAAGAGCCTGTTTAGATTGGGCAAACAGTCCTCAACAGTGGGCAACAACGTCAACATCAGCACCTGTGGTAAGCAAGGACAAGGATAAAGTATGAATTCTGATCAATGCCTTTATACAAACACTGCTTTTTGAGAAATGGTTACAATGGCCAAATGCTAATTCATCCCAGTTAGTAACTGTGTCAAAAACAGCTCTATTCCCATTGGTCACTGGTACTTGATTGGGTCCAAGCGATGAGGCAGTGACTCCACCTCCACCCTCTGGGTTCTATCGATTTTTAGCACTATTGCGTACACCTATCCTACAAAGGAGGCTACTGAGGGGAGGACGGCTCATAATAATGGCTGGAACAGAGCGAATGGAATTTGATACCATTCAGCTCCAGCCAATTAAGGTGCCACCAACCTCCTGTGCTACCCTATCCTTTCACATCTACCCTAGGGTCTATGGGGGGGGGGGGGGGGGGGGTTGTTTCTGGATGGGGCCTATAGTCTTCCTCTCTCTTCCCTACAGCCAAGCTAAACAGTACCTGTGATGAGATGTGCACTGACGAGGGTTGCTGGGGGCCCGGCCCCACCATGTGTTTTACATGCCTGTATTACACCCGTAGGGGGCGCTGTGTACGGGCCTGTCACCTACTGGAGGGGTGAGCTAGCCCAGAGGCAAACTATTGATACTTCTCATATGTCAAATATATCTACTGTAGGCTTGTGCTGTGTTAATGTTTTAACAGTTTTCCCCTCGCCTCTTCAGGGTGCCACGAGAGTATGTACTGAATAACAGGTGTCTAGAATGTGACCCAGAGTGTATGGTGAATGGACCACAAAGCTGCTTTGGACCAGTACGCTACTTTCACTTCAAATCCATCTCAATTGTCTCATCTAAAATGATCTTGACATTCTGACGTGATATTGAGTTACATAACAAATTCAGAGAATTAGACTAATTCTGTGTGGCTTGGGAAATGTGGCATAGCCAGTGGTTTTACTCAAGACAAGTGATTATTTCAGTGAAGATCAACAATTCTGGAAACCTCTGACCCTCCTCTCTCGCCCTCTGAAGGGCCCTGACAAATGTTTGGCGTGCGCTCACGTCAAAGATGGCCCCCACTGTGTATATCAGTGCCCACACGGCGTTCTCGGGGACGGGGATAGGCACATCTGGAAATACACCGACAAGAAGCGAGAATGTCAGCTGTGCCATGAGAACTGCACCCAGGGGTAAGGCATAGGTTACCCATCTATTACCCATCTATTTCTAACTCTTTGTTGTAAAGCCAATGTCAGCCTATTTTGAATGAATGTCTGTTGATAGACCATGAACATTTTACCATGGTCAAGACTGTGTGAAGTAGTCTCCTGACCATAGTATCCCCTCCTTCCTGTCTGCAGATGCTCTGGACCTGGACTGAGTGGCTGCAGCACCAGAGGGTGAGTGAGGATCATCTTGGTTCCAGATCTGTTTGTGCTGTTTAACATGACAAAGACTATAGTAGTTATTTCTTTAACTAGGCAAGTCAGTGAAGAACAAAGTATTATTTACAATGACGGCCTACCAAAGGGCAAAAGCCCTCCTGCAGAGACAGAGGCTGGGATATATGACACACACACACACCATGACAAGAGACAACACTACATAAAGACCTAAGACCTATATAGCAAGGCAACAACACAACATGGTAGCAGCACAAAACATGGTACAAACATTAATGGGCACAGACAACAGCACAAAGGGCAAGAAGGTAAAGACAACAATACATCACGCAAAGCAGCCACAAATGTCCATTAGTCTATGAAGTGAAGAGATTGAGATGAAACTGTCCAGTTTGATTGTTTGTTGCAGCTCATTCCAGTCACTAGCTGCAGCGAACTGAAAAGATGAGCGACCCAGGGATGTGTGTGCTTTGGGGACCCTTTAACAGAATGTGACTGGCAGAACGGGTGTTATATGTGGAGGATGAGGGCTGCAGTAGATACAGTTGAAGTCGGAAGTTTACATACACCTTAGCCAAATACATTTCAACTCAGTTTCACAATTCCTGACATTTAATCCTATTAAAAATTCCCTTTTAGGTCAGTTAGGAACACCCACTGTATTTTAAGAATGTGAAATGTCAGAATAATAGGAGTGATTTATTTCAGCTTTTATTTCTTTCATCACATTCCCAGTGGGTCAGAAGTTTACATGCACTCAATTAGTATTTGGTAGCATTGCTTTTAAATTGTTTAACTTGGGTCAAATGTTTTGGGTAGCCTTCCACAAGCTTCCCACAATAAGTTGGGTGAATTTTGGCCCATTCCTCCTGACAGAGCTGGTGTAACTGAGTCAGGTTTGTAGGCCTTCTTGCTCGCACAAGCTTTATCAGATCTGCCCACAATTTTCTATAGGATTGAGGTCAGGGCTTTGTGATGGCCACTCCAAAACCTTGACTTTGTTGTCCTTAAGCCATTTTGCCACAACTTTGGAAGTATGCATGTGGTCATTGTCCATTTGGAAGACCCATTTGCGACCAAGCTTGAACTTTCTGACTAATGTCTTCAGATGTTGCTACAATATATCCACATCATTTTCCTTTCTCATGATGCCATCTATTTTGTGAAGTGCACCAGTCCCTCCTGCAGCAAAGCCCCCCCACAACATGATGCTGCCACCCCTGTGCTTCACGGTTGGGATGGTGTTCTTCGGCTTGCAAGCCTCCCGCTTTTCCCTCCAAACATAACGATGGTCATTATGGCCAAACAGTTCTGTTTGTTTCATCAGACCAGAGAACATTTCTCCAAAAAGTACAATATTTGTCCCCATGTGCAGTTGCAAACCGTAGCCTAGCTTTTTTATGGCGGTTTTGGAGCAGTGGCTTCTTCCTTGCTGAGCGGACTTTCAGGTTATGTCGATATAGGACTTGTTTTACTGTGGATATAGATAATTTTGTACCCATTTCCTCCAGCAGCATCTTCACAAGCTCCTTTTCTGTTGTTCTGGGATTTATTTGCACTTTTTGCACCAAAGTACGTTCATCTCTAGGAGACAGAACGCGTCTCCTTCCTGAGCTGTATGACGGCTGCGTGGTCCCATGGTATTTATGCTTGCATACTATTGTCTGTACAGATGAACGTTGTACAAGGGTTTTGAAATTGCCCCCAAGGATGAACCAGACTTGTGGAGGTCTACAATTTTTTCTTCTGAGGTCTTGGCTGATTTCCTTTGCTTTTCCATGATGTCAAGCAAAGAGGCACCGAGTTTGAAGGTAGGCCTTGAAATACATCCACAGGTACACCTCCAATTGACTCAAATTATGTCAATTAGCCTATCAGAAGCTTCTAAAGCCATGACATCGTTTTCTGGAATTTTCCAAGCTGTTTAAAGGCACAGTCAACTCCGTGTATGTAAACTTCTGACCCACTGGAATTGTGATACAGTGAATTATAAGTGAAATAATCTGCCTGTAAACAATTGTTGGAAAAATTACTTGTGTCATGCACAAAGTAGATGTCCTAACCGACTTGCCAAAACTATAGTTTGTTAACAAGAAATTTGCGGAGTGGTTGAAAAACGCATCTTAATGACTCCAACCTAAGTGTATATAAACTTCCGACTTCAGCTGTATCTCAGCGAGGGGGGAGTGAGGCCTAAGAGGGTTTTATATAGATAAATATCAACCAGTGGGTCTTGCGACGGGTATACAGAGATGACCATTTTACAGAGGAGTATAGAGTGCAGTGATGTGTCCTATAAGGAGCATTGGTGGCAAATCTGATGGCCGAATGGTAAAGAACATCTAACCGCTCCAGAGCACCTTTACCTGCCGATCTATAAATTATGTCTCCGTAATCTAGCATGGTCATCTGAATCAGGGTTAGTTTGACAGCTGGGGTGAAAGAGGAGCGATTACAATCAAGGGAACCAAGTCTAGATTTAACTTTAGCCTGCAGCTTTGATATGTTCTGAGAGAAGGACAGTGTACCGTCTAGCTATTCTCCCAAGTACTTGTATGAGGTGACTACCTTAAGCTCTAAACCCTCAGATGTAGTAATCATACTTGTGGGGAGAGGGGCATTCTTAGCAAGACCGCACAAATGGATCTGGCATCAGACTAACATGAAACTGTATCATGGTGAAAGTAGTACTGATCAAGTAAATTAAGAGAAGTTATCTTGGGTGATTTTCCCCAAAAATATATATATAGTTTACAGTATATAACCATTTAGTCCCGTATAGGCAATAGATGAAAGATCAATCAAATGTATTTAAAGCCCTTTTTACATTAGCAGTTGTTACAAAGTGTTTGATCTTAGATTATCTTAGTGGTATTAAGAATCTATCAGGAAACTCACCCCTGTGTTGTTGCTACTCTCCCAGTGGTCACGTTGCGTCGGTGGTGGTGGCCAGAGTGGTGGGAGGCCTCCTAGTGTTTGTGGTCCTCGCCCTGGGTGTTTTTGTGCTGCTCCGCAGACGCCACCTCGTCAGGAAGAGGACACTGCGCCGTCTGCTGCAGGAGAGAGAGGTAACAGACACAGGAAGGACACAAACTGTATATTTGGACATGCATTAGACATGCGCATATAGGCTGCGTTCACAGTCACACATGCAGCCCAATTATGATCTTTTTTCCACTAATAATTTTTTGGACCAATCACATCAGTTATTTTTCAGAGCTGTATTTGATTGGTCAAAAGACCAATTAGTCAGCTGTGCCACCAGAGACTCTGGGTTCGCGCCCAGGCTCTGTCGTAACCGGCCGCGACCGTGGGGCAACGCACAATTGGCCTAGCGTCGTCCTGGTTAGGGAGGGTTTGGCCGGTAGGGAAATCCTTGTCTCATCGCGCACCAGCGACTCCTGTGGCGGGCCGGGCGCAGTGCGCGCTAACCAAGGTTGCCAGGTGCACGGTGTTTCCTCCGACACATTGGTGCGGCTGTCTTCCGGGTTGGATGGCGCTGTGTTAAGAAGCAGTGCGGCTTGGTTGGGTTGTGTATCGGAGGACGCATGACTTTCAACCTTCGTCTCTCCCGAGCCCGTATGGGAGTTGTAGCGATGAGACAAGATAGTAGCTACTAAACAATTGGATACCACGAAATTGGGGAGAAAAAGGGGTAAAATTAAAAAAAACTAACAAGAAAATACCAATTAGTGACAAAAAGATCAGAATTGTAAAAGTAGGCTACAAAAAAGATTAAAATAATTCCAATCCTGATTAAAATGCAACAGCGGTTTAGTGTATTGAACAGCTGGCTTTAGGACCATGCAGCGCATCCCTCAGAGAGCAGAGATGTTGTCAGACAGTTTGCTTTGCCGGTCAGCGGTTTAGGCAGTACCTGGATTGCTTTGAGTTTTATGCCGGCATTTGAGCGCAGCCTTGTAAGCCTCGCAGCCAGCTGTTCTATGCATCAGTCACTTTCACATTGATGTCGGCATAGACGGCGCGTTAAATAGGCTAGGGGAAGTAAATAGAATTTGCCAAAATTAGCTACATAACTACTCGTGCCTATACAGAAGATGGTTATTTAAATCAAATGTATTTATAAAGCCCTTCTTACATCAGCTGATATCTCAAAGTGCTGTACAGAAACCCAGCCTAAAACCTCAAACAGCAACGAATGTAGGTGTAGAAACACGGTGGCTAGGAAAAACTCCCTAAAAAGTTCAGAACCTAGGAAGAAACCTAGAGAGGAACCAGGCTATGAGGGGTGGCCAGTCCTCTTCTGGCTGTGCTGGGTGGAGATTATAACAGAACATGGCCAAGATGTTCAAATGTTCATAGATGACCAGCAGGGTCAAATAATAATAATCACAGTGGTTGTCGAGGGTGCAACAGGTCAGCACCTCAGGAGTAAATGTCAGTTGGCTTTTCATAGCCGATCATTTAGAGTATCTCTACCGCTCCTGCTGTCTCTAGAGTTGAAAACAGCAGGTCTGGGACAGGTAGCATGTCCGGTGAACAGGTCAGGGTTCCATAGCCGTAGGCAGAACAGTTGAAACTGGAGCAGCAGCACGGCCAGGTGGGCTAGGGACAGCAAGGAGTCATCAGGCCAGGTAGTCCTGAGGCATGGTCCTAGTGCTCAGGTCCTCCGAGAGATTTAGCATCTTTTAAAAATGAGCTGTGGTTTGTTTTAAGTGCGCAGTTTGGTCAGCGCGCGCTGACTACGCAATCTACTCATCACATTAGGAATAGTAGCCTATTTTACATTAGTCTATAGATGCATGCAATCCTTTAATATAAAGGTGCAATTTTATGGTATATCGCTTCCCAAAACTTGAAACTCTGTGCTGCAGATGGATGTCGGCATTAGATATCGGCCTTGTGACTCGATAGTCTGTATTATGTATTTATTTCACGTTAAACTGCAAGTGTATTTGAGGTTGAGTAGAGGTTGACTTTGTATATGCCGTTCCACAGAACTTTAAACTTAATATTGAGGTGATAATTCATGGCTGGGGTCATTTTTGTTTTTGCTCTAATCCAAATAGCATTTTAGAGTTTTTTAATTGTGTAGAAATGCAGTAAATTAGCTTCAATTTACCCACTTTCCCATACCCTAGGTTTAACTGAACTGATGCCACTGGTGTAAACGCAGCCATACAAACTCAATCACAGACATGACACGCTCATGTACAACATTCAACCACAGGGGCCAACATGTTAACAACACTTTTACAGGGATGAATGACACACTGGAGGTAGATAAGACACTTTGCTTTGTTGTTGCTCCCATAGTTGGTTGAACCCCTGACCCCAAGTGGAGAGGCACCCAACCAGGCCCTGCTCCGCATTCTGAAGGAGACTGAGTTTAAGAAGATCAAAGTGTTGGGATCAGGGGCCTTTGGAACTGTCTTTAAGGTAAGCAAAGTGATCAGTGCTTTTTTAATGGAGGTGGTTCAGACAGTGAATGAGTAACATTCCATGAGACCTGAGAAACAGTCTTGTGGCAGGACACCGGGGTCTGAATCCAGTCGATCACACTCATCATTAGTGATCAAACTGATTTTATAAAATGTGTTCCTCGTCCAGGAATAGAGTTGTGTGTCCATTAGTTTGTAAAAGGTGACATAAACGTGTTCTCTCCCCAGGGCATGTGGATTCCTGAGGGAGAAAACGTGAAGATCCCTGTTGCCATTAAGGTGTTGAGAGAGGCCACTTCACCAAAAGCCAACAAGGAGATTCTAGACGTGAGCAAACTGTTTGTATAGATGTTTCTAAATGCAGCCCAGGCGTTCTTGCAGTCTGGCTTATCAGCATGTTTTTACATTTACGTCACTTAGCAGACACTCTTATCCACAGAGACTTACAACAGCAATTAGGGTTAAGTGCCTTGCTCAAGGGCACATTGACAGAGCTTTGTCGGCTTGGAGATTCGAACCAGCAACCTTTCGGTTATTGGCCCAACAATCTTAACTGCTAGGCTACCTGCCACCCAGCAACCTTCCAGCAGATTGCCATATCCTTCATGTGTTTTCTGAGATGTTAGACACTTCTCCAGTCATTGTGAGATCTGAAAAGATGACCTGGAACATCCTCCATCTTTTCTGTCTACAGGAGGCCTATGTCATGGCTAGCGTGGAGCACCCCCATGTGTGTCGTCTACTGGGCATCTGCCTGACATCCACGGTGCAGCTCATCACCCAGATCATGCCCTACGGCTGTCTGCTGGACTATGTCAAGGAGAACAAGGACAACATCGGCTCCCAGTGCCTGCTTAACTGGTGTGTGCAAATCGCCAAGGTGAGCAAACAGGAAATGACTTTGCTGTGTTACATTGGTGCTTTGTCTTATTTCGTAAATAAGTATGCCATACTCATACTCACCAGCAAGCCTGTCAAAGAAGTTCTTTGTCAGTCAATCTCGATCTGACTAACGTGACAAGTCTCAAATAGAACCATGCCAGCTGCTATAACAACTGTATAACCAGATACGTCTGCAATATGTAGACGAACAGTGATTGATTATAACAAACGGGAACAAGCTTTGCTTTCTTCAACACTCACTCTGCTCTCGCAGTATTTCAGGTGTGATTAGGAATGGCTCTTTGACGGACTGATGTATTCACTTAACTTCTTTTTTACCCCTTTGAACCCCGTCCCCCCACGCACATCCCCCAAAACCCCTGGCCTGAGTGGAGCTCTCTTCCCAGCCTTGGTTGTGACCTTGCCTCTGGTTATTCTTCAGTCTATTTGTACAGTAAGCCTGCTGAGGGCTAATTATTGAATACACAGAGGTCTATCTGTTCACGGCTTGTCTTGCTGTCTCAAAGAGCAACATTGTCTCATTGATTTTATGGAGATATGGATCAAAGCAGGGAGGGGCTGTAGCTATAAAGATACTAATAATTATGTGTTTTATAGAGAACGGTGAATTAGGCGTCTGAAGCGGTTAAGTCCCACTCAAAGTAGCCCTCTATGGAAGGTTAAGTATTGGGAGGTTACATTAAAGTGCCTGGTGAAAGGGACCGTGTTCGTGTCAACATTAGTACAAATGCTTACCTCTGGATAAACCAATGTCAAATTGTAGTGATAGACTCTTTTTCTCATTATAAAGTGCTTTACATTGTAAGGGGGTCCTCATCTCATCCACTACCAATGTATATGTACAGTGTCCATATCAGGACAGCTTCTGAGTCACAAGGAGTCTGACGTCCATATGTCTTTTGGATGTTGTCTGCAGGGTATGAACTACCTGGAGGAGCATCACCTGGTGCACCGTGACCTGGCGGCCAGGAACGTTCTGGTGAAGACTCCTCACCACCTCAAGATCACCGATTTTGGACTGGCCAAGCTGCTCACCGCAGACGAGAAGGAGTACCACGCAGATGGGGGCAAGGTTGGAGCAACTAACATCACTGCCGTAGTCACATTTAGTGTTTTTATACAAACAGTCATGCAAATCATAGAAAATTTGGGAATTTCTCTCACAATGAATAACCCTGAACACAATTAACTTCCGATAAAGAATTGTTACAGGATGGGCAATGGACTTGGCTGACCAATAATCCTCCCTCCTACTGTAGGTGCCCATAAAGTGGATGGCACTGGAGTCCATCCTTCACTGGACCTATACACATCAGAGCGATGTGTGGAGCTACGGTAAGTCCAACTGGACAAACAGTACAACAAATATTTGTGGAAATAGTCCAACTGAAATTCTGAACAACTACAGCTTCTGAAAGTGTCTACCTCTTTGTTCTACTGTTGGTGTTTCTGTAATGACATGCAGGTGTGACAGTGTGGGAGCTGATGACGTTTGGGTCCAAGCCCTACGATGGCATCCCGGCCATTGAGATAGCTGGAGTCCTGGAGAAAGGAGAGCGCCTGCCCCAGCCCCCCATCTGTACCATAGATGTCTACATGATCATGGTCAAATGTGAGTCATGTGCAGCATAGATATGTAAAGGGGATACCTAGTTATTTGCACAATTTAACGCATTCAACCGAAGTGTGTACACATGTTTGTTTACACAATCAAGGGGTTTTATGTCTTACCTACCTTCAGGCTGGATGATCGATGCAGAGAGCAGACCACGGTTCAGGGAGCTCATCTCAGAGTTCTCCAAAATGGCCCGGGATCCATCTCGGTATCTGGTCATTCAGGTAATTTAAAAATACTTTACTCCCTCAGAATTAGATATTCCATTAGATGGTTGCATCAACTCTTATTTCTTTGATGGGACATTCCAGGAAAGGTGTCTATCACAAAATAAATGTTTAATCCTAATGGGATTTTATCTAAAAATGAAATATTTACCCATATTGTAGTTAGGTCCTCCCTGGGTGCACGTTTTTGTTTTTGCCCTAGCACTACACAGCTAATTCAAATAATTTAAGCTTGATGATACATTGGTTATTTGAATCAGCTGTGTAGTGCTAGGGAAAAAAACAAAACTTGCACCCGGCAGGACCGAGTTTGGGAAACTCTGCAATAGACAATAAAAAGTATTGAAAGTTATGATGGTATGTTTACTTAATTTGCTGATGAGAGCCATTTATGACCGAAGTGTCATGTTTAAACTTAAGAAAGAATAAAACACCAAGCTTTTAATCTAATTTACTCTAAATGTACATTTCAGGGGGATGATCGCATGTACCTGCCCAGTCCCACGGAACCTATGTTCTACCGTAGCCTGATCAGTACATCAGAGAACATGGAGGATGCTGAGGAGTATCTTCACCCCTATAAGGATCTCTCCACCAGACAGACCACCCAGCACCACAACTCTAGGGTAAGCGCACGCGCACACACACACACACACGCGCAAGAACGCACAAACAAACATATGCACACACACATCTGATGTTTGACGTCTCAATCGTCTCAACACAGAATGGCCATCCAATGAGAGAGAACAGTGTGATCCTTCGCTACATCACAGATCCCACCCACGGTGGTTCTCTAGAGAAGGACATCACAGACCCCACCCACGGTGGTTCTCTAGAGAAAGATTTCCCAGCTCTTCCAGGTACAGTACAAACGTTATCTATGATGAGTTATTCAATTAACGTTCAACACATATGCATTGAGGGCGTAACACTTCACCATCTCTGCTCTGTAATGTAAGCCTGGGTATTTACTTGACCTTTGGCTGTATTCTAGAATACCTTAACCAGAACGGGAACACCAGGCTCTCTGACGTCTTCAACCCCAGCTATGAGGACCCCACTGAGCCAGCCTGGGCTAATAGGCCCTCCTCTGGGTACGACCCGGACGTCAAGTTCTTCAACTTCCTGCCGTGCGTGTTGGAGATCCCTGAGTACCACAACATGGCCCGCAGTACCCTCCCTCGCTCCGTCTGCGAGCGCATGGACAACCCAGACTACCAGGAGGACTTCCTGCCTCAGGCCACACCCACCAGTAGTCACTTCCTGCCTGCAGTAGAGAACCTGGAGTACCTCGGGTTGAGCGCTGCTGTACACGCCCCTGTACGCTAGGGGTTTCCTCCCACAGAACACAGGGACAGTGAGGGACTATAGGATCTAAAGGAACTTGGATGGAAACAGATGTGGGACATCAGGGAAGGGTTTGGAGAGATTACAGTAGTGTGGTTGTCCCTTTATTTATGGAGTGAATAGGCTTTTTGCGTCGTCCTTGGATGTAAGTCGGCCGAAACCAAGATGGCGTCTGTCATGAATTGATGCTCCTGGGAAATGTGTACTCTATTTCAAATCCATGAAGCAACCATCCACAGGTGAGTTTGGGTGACTTTCCAATCAGAAGAATGAGCCAAAGCCTTGACAATACAATTATGTCACGCAAGTAATTTATTTGTACACTGTTGTTTGTTCAGTTTGGGTCGAGTGTGTGAAACAGTTGTTTTTTTATTTGTCTTGCCATGAAATGTGAATGTGGAGTGAACTGAGTACACACTGAGATACTGACCATCAGTGGTGGACCTTATGCTTACATTGTATTGTGGACACAGTTTATTAGAGCTTTTCACTGTTGTACACACTTGAATACCAAGACTCAAACGATTTTGGGTACCGAGAGCTACTGGTAACTAAGAGGGTCAATTCAAAGTATTTTCAAAAAACGACACACAAATGTACAGATTGTGTTAGGCGTGCATTGATCTACACAAAAACGGTAAATTAATGGCAACATATTCAGGTCTCACTCTTTATCTTAGAAAGAAAACTGGTCTGTAAGTCTTAACTCTTGCTAGTATTAATAATTGCAAAAAGGATGGAAAACTGGAAGAGCAAAAATAGACACTATAAAAGAACTCTGTGGGTAGAGAACGATTAAATGAGGGTGTGGCGGTGTGCCGTATTCTGACCTTGAATTAATGCCACCACCTCAAACCCCTCCCCCCATTCATGGTTTCCTAGCGTGTAAAGATGGTGGAATTAATTCGAGTTCAGAATACGCCGTGAAAAAAAAACTATATAAACACAAATATATATATTTATTTTACTAAGTCTGGCTTTCAACTTACTCTTGAAAGTTGTAAAAGTAGAATGCACAGGGTGACATTTCAAAATTGGGTAGCATCACTTTTCCTCTCGAGCTATTTATAACTAAAGTCAAATGTCCAGATCAACTAGACCGTGTCAGCTAAAGCTAGGTTTTTTTGTCTAAGAAAAAGCATGATCTGGAGTATATTCTGAAAAAAATATTTAGTGCAGAGGTGCAGACTAAGGGCGAATAAACTGTAAGCTATACAAATTGAGTTTATATATGAACTCCCAGTAACTTATTGGGTAAAACAACAGGGTCACCCTGAAGAAGGCAGAGTGATGCCGAAACGTTGGTGGTTTACCCAATAAATTACTGGGAGTTTATATATAGAGTGTGCAATTCTTTATTTTTATAGCTAGGTTATAGCTCATAGATTTTGTTGTAATGTTTGAGTCACTCAAATCACATGAATATACATTAGGCATGACAACATGTGTAGAATTGCAGGAAATAAACTTTAAACCTTACATTTTATTTCGGCCAACAAGAGGGGAGTGAGCAGCTTCTCGTGAACAGTGCTTGTGCCCATAGAAATATACATGTTGTGCACGCAGGGGGGGATGCAGATGTTCCCCAATGCTGGAAGGGGGGCCTGAGTGAAAAAGTTTGGGAACCCCTGGTCAAGCGAACCTACTGGTCCTTTCAGATAGAAATAACAGTATTAGCCATGCATTATTGTTTACAACTTGATAAGAGCTAGGTAAATGAGTGATCCGTTTGGATAAGGGAATTGTAAATGACACTTGTTTTAGATAAACACTACATGACAAAAAGTATGTGGACACCTGCTCGTCGAACATCTAATTTCAAAATCATGGGTATTAATATATTGCTGCGGGGACTTGCTTCCATTCAGCCACGAGCATTAGTGAGATCGGGCACTGATGTTGGGCGAGTAGGCCCGGCTCGCAGTCAGCCCAAAGGTGATAGATGGGGTTTAGGTCAGGCCAGTCAAGTTCTTCCACACTAATCTCAACAAACCATTTCTGTATGGACCTCGCTTTGTGCACAGGGGCATTGTCATGCTGAAACAGGAAAGGGCCTTGCCCAAACTGTTGCCACAAAGTTGGAAGCACAGAATCATCTAGAATGTATGCTGTAGCGTTAAGATTTCCCTTCACTGGAACTAAGGGGCCTAGCCCATCACTCCTGAGAACACGTTTCCACTGCTCCAGAGTCCAATGGCGGTGAGCTTTACACCACTCCAGGGGATGGTTGGCATTGTGCATGGTGATCTTAGGCTTGTGTGCAGGTACTCGGCCATGGAAACCAATTTTATAAAGCTCCCGACAAACAGTTATGGTGCTGACTTCAGTAAGGCCATTCCACTGCCAAAGTTTGTCTATGGAGATTGCAGGGCTATGTGCTCAATTTTATACACCTGTCAGCAACGGGTGTGGCTGAAATAGCCGAATCCACTAATTTGAAGTGGTGTCCACATACTTTTGTATATATAGTGTAGATAAACATTTAGAGATTTGAGGATAGGAGCGTGAACAGTGTCACGTGGACTGTTAGCTCTTCTTAACAGCAGATACGTCAGATTATTTGTGAAATTTCTACTTGTCTAACAAACAAAAAAAATGTACAATGGAGATTGTTTTAACAACCTGGATTTGTCTCTATCCTCGAGTTCAACATCCACATGTGAATTAATTTATGAGAGTACAGTACCAATTTAGATGTATTTCCCCAGAAATCAGCAGTCTTAAGCAATGTTAGGAAAAAGTTAGCTACTTGTACATAAATGAACATTCCCTGGAAATCCCTTCATTGTGACTCCATTCCTTTTGTTAAACCTAGAATTCATAGGGTGCGTTAACACAGGCAGCCCAATTCTGATATTTTTATGCCACCAATTGGTCTTTTAACCAATCACATCAGATATTTTCAAAGATCTTTTTCAGGCCTCCCGGGTGGCGCAGTGGTCTAAGGCACTGCATCACAGTGCTAGCTGTGCCACTAGAGATTCTGGGTTTGATTCCAGGCTGTCGCAGCCGGCCGCAACCGCAAGACCCATGGGGCGGAGCACAAATGGCCCAGGGTCGTCCGGGTTAGGGGAGGGTTTGGCCGGCAGGGATGTCATCGTCCCATCGCGCACTAGCAACTCCTGTGGCAGGCCGGGCGCAGTCCACGCTGATGCGGTTGCTAGGTGTACGGTGTTTCCTCCGCCACATTGGTGCGGCTGGCTTCCGGGTTAAGTGGACATTGTGTCAAGAAGCAGTGCGGCTTGGTTGGGTTGTTTTTCGGAGGACACACGGCTCTCGACCTTCCCCTCTCCCGAGTCCGTATGGGAGTTGCAGCAATGAGACAAGACTGTAACTACCATTTGGATACCATGAAATTGGGGAAAAAAATGCAGTTTAAAAAAAGGGAAAATACAACTAAAATATATTTTTCAGAGCTGATTTGATTGGTTAAAATATATTTATCAGAATTGGGTTGCCTGTGTAAACGCAGCCTTAGTTGCTACACCAATTTTGTTTTACTGAAATTAATGACATTAATTCTTGAAGAATATAACTTATGCCTCATATAACTCATGCCTCATGAGTTTAGTTCAACTGTCGTACCACATCAGAACCCCAAATAAGCTTTTTACTCCAATGTTTATAAGCGGTATATATGTAAACAAACACTGTATAGCCTCAAAACATGGTTGAAACTATACTTTTAAATATCATGGATGGTCAGTCCTTGTATCCATTGCTCTGTCTATGAATTTGAGAGTGGTTACATTTCTCCAGGCCCATCTCTCAGCTTTTTTCTAGCCGATAACAGAGGCGGCTCAAGCACTGTTTTTATGATTGTCTATGTTATTACAGAGGGGTTAGAAGTCAGTAATGCAAGTAGAAAATAGTCGGTAAATTCAACTCACTTTAAGCAGTTGGTAATTGTGAGACAACTGCACGCTCTCTGAGCCAACAGTGTTTGACATGTTACCGTGACGTTCTTCCTGTGTTTGTATACTGTATCTACTAGTATTTGATGTTTAGGAAATCAATTTTAATTGTGCACTTCACACATACAAAAGTACAACATTCCACTGTAATGCTATGTCCTAGACGCTACAATGCTTAAAATAAAGGAATGACATTTTAATTTCCTAAAAAGTCAAAGCTACGTATAATCAAATTATTTCAGGTTTTCCGTCGGCAATAGAAGCAGACACAATCATAATTATGTTTTTCAAACCATAAGCCAGGTTTGTGTTCATTAGGCAGAAGGACTACCTTGACTTGTCCAATAAGAAATGCTCCTTTTCGTTTACCGTTGCAAAACGTTTTCTATCGAATGCCCTAATGAGCATGACCCAGGGTTAGTCAGAAGGACGCCTTGTCAAGCGGACTAATGCACAACCATGACATGTCATACACCATTGATTGTTAGAATATGTACAAATGATTTTATTAGCATGATTTGAACAATTATCTACAATAAGTTAATGGACTGTGGGATAACATAAAATATGTCTCGACTCAAACTGTTACTTGCTTCATGAGTGCCTGCTCCCCGAAAACTTGCTTGAAGTATACCACATGCTCCTCACAGTGCTCACCTATTGGCCAATCAAAACAGAGTATTAGGGCAAAGGTCAGTCAATACATGCCAGTGCAGCTAGGTGGAGACTCATTTATTTATTAGCTATTCATGTATTAATTAGTCATTTATTCCCAGGTTTATTTATTACCCCACTGCAAACATGTTGATTGTGTTTTTACCATTAGTACCCATTGTGTCCTTATTAATTTCTACATTTCTTAAAATTGTATACAGTATTTAGACAGGTATATGCTACTCTGTTTGTCATCCTCTTGGATTGCAGTTTACGTTGATAATGTGGGTGTCTATTAAACCTGAAACCTATAGGATAAAGGTTCACAATCACTGCTACTCGCTCACTCACACATGTTCAAAGTTTCAAAGAAGCCATGCAATTGTGGTAAGAATTTTATGCTTGGGAACAATCATAGATGCATCCACATGAATAGAAAAGCAACAGTTTCAGCACATGCCTGTTGTTCCTGGCTTAGCAGAGTTACTATTTGGGTCAAGGCAATCTAATATAAATCACACAGAGGGAGGGCACTCATTCATTATTGAACACAACGGCATTCCCAACATTTCTACCACAGAATAGAGTCCATGTGAGAATTATTTCTACGGTCATTACAAAGGATTTAGTCAGACCAGAGCCATAAAAATACATAGTCTGGCATCACTCCTAGACAATTTATTCAACCTATCGGTGTGTATAAGTCAAGCCATCTGGCTAAAGACAATGTGGTTCTAGATGAAGTGTTCTGCTATGTGGGCCATGGTGAAAAGTAGTGCACTACATAGGGAATAGGGGGCCAATTGAGCTGCAGACCTAGTGTAGTGGTGTCACATCACCTGGGATGAAGCTGGGGTTGCCTCTCAGACGCATGTTCCTCTGCTCGAAGAACCGGAAGATGGTGTAGAAGAGCATCTGGTCGGCTGTCTGGCGTGCTGCGTCTAGGAACTTACGGGCGGAGATGTTGCCGTGGCCACCCACGCTGCGGATGAAGCGCAGCGCACCCAGCACCTGCTGTCTGGACAGGAGCACCTCCACGATCTCATCATTGGCTGTGGACAGTCTCTGTTACACACACATACACATAGATGTATGATGTTATAGATCAGCATGTTACACACACATACTGTAGATCAGAACGTCACATGGGAAACCCTGTGCTGACTCAAACAAAACAAACTAGATGTATTGTTATAACTCAGCCATGAAGTTTGTTCACTTGAAGGTTCCTTATTTGCTATAATTAGCTGGCCCAATACAACTAATGGAACTTTAAAATGGGATTCTCTGGAAAAACATTAAACTCTCCAAAGGACTTTGGATGTCCTGTGTGATATTCGATAGCTGTTTAAACAGAGTGTGTGTGTGTGTGTGTGTGTGTGTGTGTGTGTGTGTGTGTGTGTGTGTGTGTGTGTGTGTGTGTGTGTGTGTGTGTGTTTGTTTTTTGAGGGAGTGTGTGAGTTTGAATGTGTGTGTGTGTTTGAGGGTGTGCATAAGTAAGGGATCCTACCTTCAACATATCCAGGGAGAGCTGGTGTGCAGGGGGGTATGTGCTTTCTAGAGACAGCAGCAAACAGGCCTTAGAGAGAATGATGATGCACATGGTAATTCCATGACCAATCAAAATAAAGATCTTACTGTAGAACTTTTTTGAGGTCAGCTCAAACAATGAAACGAGAGAGAGAGAGAGAGAGAGAGAGAGAGAGAGAGAGAGAGAGAGTAAATAAATAATCAACCACTATTAGAGCAACATCATGCCTTTTATCCTTCAAACAAAGTTATCCGGTGAGAAATGGGATCACAGGAGGAGTAGATAGGGGAAGAGTTTCCCATGCATTATATTGGATTAAATACCATGTAAGAATTGTGAAAGACCTGGGTCAAACACATACGTTGTTTCCAATGTACCAGGAAAACCATATGAACTGTAGCTCAAGCTTTTATTTTGAAGTGTTTGAAATGTATTTGACCCAGGTCTATTCTGAAGCAAATAGCTTGCTAGCCCTTTGTCCCAAACGTTGTATTACTCCACTGAATACCCAAAAGCTATTGATGACTATAGGACCAAACTATCATGAAATAGTTGAGCTGTATGTAGTAACTGCTGATTCACCAGTGGCTTGGAGTCGCTGAGGACGTGGTACTGGAGGAACTGATGGAGCATGTAGAAGAGGTTGTGCTGAACCAACATCTTAATGACCAGCTCATACAGGTAATGCTGGGGGGGAAACAGAGAATGGTTATTAAATTGCTGCATCTGAGGTCCTAGAGTGTGCAGCTCTCTTTTTATTTTTCAAGTGTTCTACTCTGCTAGCCAGTACCTCGCCTAAACAGGTGTGCATTCCTTTCGCCTCCGGAAACAAGATAAAACAACAATATTATCTCCAGGGCAATATGGACCAATAAATATGTAGGATCTACAGGAACATAAAGTATACTAATGTAGCACTGGCAACATGTCACAACATGAAACGGTGGCATCTCACCATAACTCATAAAAGAACAAAATAGGTTCTGATAAAGCCTCCACAAAGGCTCCTTTTCTGCAAGTACCTGCACGGTGATCTGGACCTGGTTGAGTGAGCGAATGTACTCCATCAGCACAGCAATTATAAACTTGTGAGACGTGTCCTGTTGGAGGGGTGAAACAATATAATGTTCAGTCATCTTACAGGTAGTTGAGATTATTATAAGGCAGCCATTGAAATATGTGCTTTGCCGCAGTCACCTTTTTCTCAGAGAAGGAGGACAAGACGTGGGTGTACATGTCTGACTGGTCGATAACCGCCTGCGTCCGGACGGGCCTCTCCCGAGCAGCGCTGCCTCGGCTGGGACCAGACTCCGTAGCCTGGAAGAGATCAACAGGAAAGAACAAAAGTCATGTCACTGAAACAGACCGTGTGTGAGCTTCTGATCCGCCGTAACACGGATGAGAAAACTTTAATCTGTTCAGCTGATTATAACATCTACATCCTTTGTGTTATTCAAATTACGAGATCAACATTGGTAAGACATATCCAATAGTGAGATATCACTACTCTTCTAAATATATTTTCACTGTGTCCCTTGATTTTCAAATGACTTAAGTGAACTAACACAATTAGCTTTTCTGTGCATTTATAATAATGTAAGTAACATCATTGAAGTACATCCATTTATCCACATGCATACACACTCTGATCATGCCTTACTAACAGCCAAGACAGCTGTGCTAGAAACAGTGTGGCTTTCGTTATGCAGTGTTTTCATAAGACTGTACTCACCACAGTGTAGGTCTGCTCTGCCTCCAAGTACTCTTTGTAAACTTGGTTGAGTTTGTCGAACACTGTGGCCACCACTGGTAAGCCCCCCTTATCTCCCCCATTGAGCACTGAAACACAGTGCGTGAACACTATCTACGGGCACTATGGTTTAGGGGTTCTCTAATCATGAACAAACTCGACTTCTTGTTTTATTAGTGTGCTTGCTTCAGAAACGAACAGTCTCCCCTATGTTTCACGAGGCATTCTTACTTTGTGCACACACGGACAAGATTACCAACTTGCAGTCTCGTCTACGCAGGAGGAAGTCCATCAGCTTGCCCTTGTCCTGCAGGAGGTTGACGGTCGGCGGCAGCTTCACCTGCAGATACCACAGATACCCTGAAGCAAAAGGGGAACACACAGCACAGGTCAGACAAGCAGGAGAGAACCTGAGCCCCACCCGGAAACAACCAACTGTAGATCTGAGAAGTTTGGATAGGCGCAAGCAATATGGCAACCATTCTACATAGTCTACCAGAGAACGAGGTGGCTCTCCTACCACAGTAGGTACTGTACCTATCTGTTCCTATCAGATCTACAGTGAATAGGGGTTAAGGACAAGTGGTGGTTTCTTTTTTATTTAGTATTTTACCCCATTTTTCTCCCCAATTTTGTGATATCTAATTGCAATCCAATTACGATCTTGTCTCATCGCTGCAACTCCCCAAAGGGCTCGGGATAGGTGAAGGTTGAGTCATGCGTCCTCCAAAACATGACCCGCCAAACCTTCGCTCCTTAAAACCCGCTGCTTAACCTGGAAGTCAGCTGCACCAATGTGTCGTAGAAAACACTGTTCAACTGACTATTGAAGTCAGCCTGCAGGCGCCCGGCCAGCCACAAGGAGTCGCTAGGGCGCGATGAGCCAAGTAAAGCCCCCCCCGGCCAAACCCTCAATCCCGCTGCGCCACTGGGGAGGCCTACAAGTGGTTGTTTCTGGTTCAAATTAACCCAGACAGTTTGCCAGGACATAGTCGTCTATGGTTAGATGTGTGGATGTTCTTCTCACTCACCTTCGCTTGCACTGATGATGATATCGGGTTGAAAGACGCTCCAAGATGAGGAGTCTGAAGGTCAAGGGAAGCATAGTAATACCACCACCTACCATCTCCATGCTAGCCGTCCCAATTATCATTGATACCATTCCATTGACACAAGTGTCGCCGTAGTTCATCTAGCTACTAGCGTTTCATAAAGGATACACAGTTCACAAGGCACAGGAGGCTGGGTGGGTACAGCAGCAAGACCTATGGAGACAGGGAGACGTGAAGTTCGTTTCTGTCATGGGTTTAAGAGACATGGCATGGAACATAAGGGAGCGCAAGGAGAGGAAAAAAACTGTTTTCAAAAGTGACAGATGGGAGTGAAGTTCTGAAAGTTCTGTATTGTCTCACACAGTATGACACATGGGGGCAGAAAAAATTAAATAACAGACAGAGAGAGACAACTGGAGGGACAGGCAGACAACACAGGCACAGAGACAAATATAAACTCAGCCAGTCAGACAGACAGTCGGTAAGGACCGGCATGGCCACATACAGTAGTCAATCCATGTAGCCTATACCTGTTAGGGAAATCCTGTAGGGGTGGATGGAGCGACCAGGCAACACAGGCTGATGGACGTTAAGGGCACAGTCAGGCTCCCGCAGCTTGATGTCAAATATGATGGAGGTCTGAAACAGAAGACATTATCTACATCATTCAGGACTGAACGTGTTTGGACATTGGATATGGAACAACATGATAGTAGTCTTTTTTTGTCTAACTTTGAGGCTGCAGCGAACTTGGGACTATAAGGTTCTTTCTGAATTTTTGTCAAAATTGAGTTATTGACGTACAGTAGCATTGTTCTGTTTAATGTTCTCTACCTATATAGTAGTCTAAATACCCCAATTCATGTTGTTAAATTCAAAAGAATACAAGATTAAAATTGCTGACACCATTCAAACCAATGAGGGTTAAGATCTTTAAAACCAATTATCTCAGAATCATCTTTTTGCAGATAGAATCTTATAGTCCCGAGCTCTCAATTTCTTGCCAAAAGGAACTCACCTGAGAGCTCTGATGATGCACAACAACCAGGTTATCCACCACGTTGAGGGCAAACTTCCCTGTGGTGTTGAGTTTCAACACGTTGGTCTTCTTATAGGATCCCTCCCTGGGAACAACATGCTGTTAGTCAGGACCAATGACTTATATAAACCCTAGATTTCTGATGCTATGTATTAACCATTGAGAAGCTTTGATGCCACCGGTCAGCCATATTGCACAGGGGCGCCATGTTGAAGCCACCGTGACTCCATCTTGGCACTCCCCCACCACTGTAAACAATATTTTGGAAGCTATAGAAAGGCATTTATTGTCTACATTTGTTTTTGACACGTTTATTATATTACAGACACCTTAATGCATACTTTTAAATTAGATTGTGAGCAAAACATACAAAAAAATAAAAAAATATCTAAAAAACATTTTCCTCAATGTTTTGGGGGGGTCCTTCAAAAATGTAATGGAAATACTGTAGAATTCTATTCATTCCAATGGAGGACAGCTCCTACTCCCCATTAAGTTACGAATGTAGACATTAATAAATGCATTTCTATAGCTTCCAAAATATTGTTTACAGTGGTGGGGGAGTGCCAAAATGGAGTCACGGTGGCTTCAACACAGCGCCCCCTATCAGTAATCTATTGTATATATAAACCATTGGTCAGGACAGTGACTGACATAATATGTCACTTTATCCCTTCAGGTATTCCCTATTCATAAATAACACCATACATATTTAATTTCAAGGTGGTTGAATTAATGTCTCTAGCAACTCTGCATATTAGGGTAATATGGTTGCTGCATGACCTTGTTATTAAGTTAGTAGTAGGAATTTCAGCATGTTTAGACCAATGCCCATTAGGAATATGCTATATGAAATGTAAGATTTACCTGGGTAGCTGATAGAGGACCACCTCAGCACAGGGACTGTCAGTAGTTCTGGAGTGATGCTTCAGATACATTACATACAGCTGACCGTAACTACCATTAGAAACAAAGTGAACAACTCACTTAGCTTTTTATACTGCCAAAAGTTGTTTGAAAATGTTACTTGAATATCGAGCCAAACTATGACATTTCAATTCAAACCCAGATGCAAACTTACATGGTGGCCACAGCAATGTCCCTCTCTGTCAGATTGGGCTTGGCTGGCTTGGGAACCACTGGAAGCTCGATCTCAAACTTGGGCATTTTAGACATGGTCCCACTCTGCAGGTACAAACAACAACGGGTAAGTTAACACCATCAAAAACAAGATAACGACAGTGAGCTTGGACAACCACTTTAATCAAATCAAATGAAACACTAACCTATCAAATGTTTGATGGATAGATTTTCAGCAACTTGCGGCTGCTAATGCTTTCTCAAACATAAACATGAGCTTTGGTGGAATATATCGTGTCTTACTGTGTCCGGTTGTGGACTTGTTTGAAACATTTATTATCTCAGTTGTGACCACTTACTTTGAAGGCAAACGGCTGCAGCACGTTGCCCTGGGCGGTGGTAGAGAGCAGGATGACTGCAGTCTCAGGACAGTACATGTACCAGTTCACATTGACGCTCTGACTCTTCAGCAGCTTCAGGCTGCGTTTGTCAGGAAGCACCTTAACACAGCGGGCATCTCATTGACATACACTTCATCATCTGTCTAATGTCGGAAAAACTGGCACAAGAAGACATTTTTCTAGATCGCATTTGGAGCCTAGTAGACATCCATATATACATGCTTTTTCCAGGTACAATTTGACCTTACACAGCGCAGTAGGGCAAAATCTGACAACTTCATAGCACAGTCAGAGTTAAATTGAGACCTCTAGTGGTTGTAGTTTGAATTGAGATGACCAAGTCACATAAGCTTCATGTGACAATGTTTTAGTATAGAAAAGAACAATACAAGTTCAATTCAACCAATTGTGTTACAATAATCTAGGACACAGTGCATTCCTAAACCACAAAACAATTAGCTTGCCGTATCACAAGAAATAGGAGTCGTAAAATATACACTGAGCGTATCAAACATTATGAACACCTGCTCTTTCCATGACATAGATTGACCAGGTGAAAGCTATGATTCCTTACTTATGTCACTTATTAAATCCACTTCAATCAGTGTAGATGAAGGGGAGGAGAGTTTTTAAGCCTTGAGACATGGATTGTGTATGTGTGCCATTAAGAGAGTGAATGGGCAAGACAAAAGATTTAAGGCGAACCGGTTTAAGTGTGTAAGGAAATGCCACGCTGCTGGGTTTCAAGAATGATCCACCACCCAAAAGTCATCCAGCCAACGACAAAGGAGTCCATGCCCTGACAAATTGAGGCTGTTCTGAGGGCAAAGGGGGTTGGGGGGGACAACTCAATATTAGAAAGGTGTTCCTAATGTGTTGTACACTCAGTGTAGTTACCTGGTAGAACTCAATTCCCTGGTCAGTGACGAAAACGATTTCATTCCAGTTGGTCCAACAGAAGCCCAAAATACTGGCATTCTTCATCTGCCAATCATAACATTTGAATATCAAAACCACAACTATAGAAGATTTGACTCATGCTTAGTTGCAACAATGTAGAAATGAGAGCTATTTTTAACTTTAAACATTTGACACTGGATATGCATGCATACCTTACATTCCTGGGAGCATTCCAAATGCGGATAATCCGGTATGAAGCTTATGAAATCCTAAAATAAAACAGAGGCCATCAGCATGGAAACACAATGTTGGGATAACTTAGAGGTAGGCTACCTTCATTGAGTCGGGAATGATTTACGTAATGCTTACCACAGATTTTGGTGTTCTCTGGACAGCCAAAATCTTATTTCCGATCGAAAACTTAATGCACTTCACCTCTCCTTTGTCATCCATTCTGTGAAGAAAATACATACTTTCATGAGATCATCATCACTGATCTTACAATATTTATCATCACAAGTTATGCGCAATGTTGTTACCTGAAGGCAACTGAGTTTTTGTCATCTGGTCCTTTAACCACAACCCCAGTGGCACCCCCTGATCGTACTGCAAACACCTGAATGGGCAAAGAGGAAGCTCAATATATAAAAGGATTTGTGAGGAAAATATTACATTTAGATAGGGTAGCAATAGAATTATGCATAAAATTGAGAGTTACTCCTTGTCTAGTCTGGTAAATGTATTGCCAGTGGAGAAACATTTGTTAATGTTGACTATATACTATAGCTAACCAATTTGTCTACCTCCTTTACTTACCGAGGTAAAGTTGGTTTTATATTCACACACATTCAAGACATTCAACAGACATTTGCCAAAAGCCATTTACAAATGTAAAAATCAATAACTAATTCACCTTGTCACAGAAACATCAAACTAGATATGATTTATTCTATAAATGTCATGCATACTTTTACAACCTCTGTTTTGAATACAAATTCCAGTTTTGATTTGATAGAAATACATAAAAATCTATCTATTTAAAGATGTATAAATCAATAACTAATTCACACTATGTATGATTTATTCTATAAATGTCTATCATACTTTTACAACCTTTGTTTTGAGTAAAAATTCCAGTTTTGACTTGATTTATTTGCAAATTCCATACATCACATCTATAAAATGCTATGTATAAAATGCCATGTAAAGCTATATAAATCAATAATATTTTCACTCATTATGACATAATCATCAAACTAAGTATGATTTATTCTTTAAATGTCTAGTATACTTTTACGACCTTTGCTTTGAGTAGAAATTCCAGTTTTGATTTAATAGAAATAGATACAATCTCCAATATTGCATTTAAAGATGAAGAAATCAATAACTAATTCAGTGATAGTCGCAGAAAAAGTGAAAATATGCGTTTATTTGCAATAACTTTAAAGAAATGTTCATTTCAAGTGCATGAAGTTAGACAATGTTAACATAAAGTTTTACAATGTTTACAATCTTAAATTGTATGCCCAATCAATGTTTGCATTTTTGGTGCAACAGTTCCACATTTTAAAGTAGTTACAAGGCACAACAGTCATTTATTTATGCATCTAATTTAACAGCCAAGAGACCCCTTCCAATCATTTTATATTTTGGCTTTGTTGAAGTTCGTCTTCGTCATCTCCAGACAAGCTGAATGGTACCATCTCCTTAGGTAATAGATTCAAATGTTCAACACTTACAGCCAAATGTTTAATATCCCAGGTATTCCCAGAACACATTCTGGAAAGTCTATAGATACAGTGGTCAGTGGTCACTTTATTAGGTACAAACCCTTTTGCATTTGGAACAGCGTTAATTCGGAACTGTTGATGAAACTGGGAAAGGAGACAGACTTTAAGTCCAGTTGGAGTTTATTACAGTCAGTACAAGTTTTGGAACTTTTCTAAGTTACAAAAGACCATCACAGACTGTGCTGTCATTTTGTACATTCTAAAGTTCAAACAAACAGTAACAGAATACCTGAATACTTCTCTGCATGCTTTAGTGTCTAGCAAGCCAAGACCACGGGACTTGGTGTATGTAGGAGCAGTTTATTTTTGTGAATAGGGTGGTGAACCTAATAAAGTGGCAACTGAGTGTAGATATCACAGACAACTCCTTTTGAGCAGTGTCTGTCTGTTATACGTTTGATCAATGGGTATGATGGTACATCTGATCCCCAAGGTCCTCATAGGCTCATTTGGATATATAGAGTTGGAAGTAAAGAAAAAATATAAAACTAGGACATTAAAACACTGGCAGAATTCCACATCCATTCACATCAAATATATATTTTAATGTATAAATACCCTTCTAAGGCCACTGTCTTTCTGGACATTTTAAAAGGTTTGCAAATAGTTATTTCTGCAAGGAATGTGAATTGAAAGGGATATGGTAATACCTATGTAGGTGACTTAGTTTCTCCACTGGTATAATGGCTATAATGTGTGGTAGTTGCACACCTCTCAGCTGAATTATGTAGAGCTGATTTGGGCTAGTTGATATTGTTTTCGGTGAAACAACTAATTTTCACGTAGGCTTTGTGCTAGCAGTTTAAGAGAGAAAGAGAGAAAATAGCATAGGGACAGCCTGGTTGAAGTCCTAGTTTTTAATGTTTAGTGCCAGTAGATTGCAGATGGGTTTAGAGACAAATCATAATGTAAGAAGTGGACTGTACATTTAGCCCAAAAACAAAACATGTACAGTCCCCTTCTTATATTAGTGCTTTTTTCATTATCCACCTTCTGGTATCTTTCAATACCCATGCTAATACATATATTTTTTGTACCTTTATTTAACTAGGGAAGTCAGTTAGAACACACTTTTATTTTCAATGACGGCCTAGAACGACAGATGTACCTTGTCAGCTCGGAGATTTGAACTTGCAACCTTTCGGTTACTAGCCCAACGCTCTAACCACTAGGCTACCCTGCCACCCACTACTGTTCAGAAGTTTGGGGTCACTTAGAAATGTCCTGTTAAATTAGAGACATAAAAATAAATGACTCTTGTGCCTTGTAACTACTTTAAAATGTGGAACTGTTGCACTAAGAATGCAAACATTGATTTTGCATACAATTTAAGATTGTAAACATTGAACAACTTTATGTAAATATTGTCTAACTTGATATAGAACAAATTGCACTTGAAAGTAACATTTCCTTAAAGCTATTGCAAATACATGCATATTTTCACTTTTTTCTGCGACAATCACTGAATTAGTTATTGATTTATACCTCTTTAAAAGGCATATTACAGATGTTATGTCGTTCTATCAAATCAAAACTGTAATATTCACTCAAAACAAAGGCTGTAAAATTATGCTATACATTTATAGAATAAATCATACATCGTTTGATGTTTCTGGGACAAACAGTGAATTAGCTATAGAATTATACCACTTTAAATGGCATTTTACAGAATTTATGTATTTCTATCAAATCAAAACTGGAATTTGTATTCAAAACAAAGGATGTAAAAGTACACTAGACATTTCTAGAATAAATCATATATAGTTTTATGATTCTGTGACAAACGGTGAATTAGTTATTGATTTATACAGCTTAAATTGCATTTTAAAGATTGTATGTATTTCCACCAAATCCAAACTGGAACTTTTATTCAAAACAAAGGTTGTAAAAGTATACTAGACATTTATAGAAAACCATATATAGTTGTATGTTTCTGTGACAATCAATGAATTAGTTATTGATTTTAACCATTTTAAAGAGCTTTTGGCGAATGTCTGTTGAATGTGAATATAAAACCAACTTTACCGACCATATTAAATTAGTAATACTGTATGGCTACACCTGCTTTACGGTTGACAGCCATCCTCATCTAGTTAGCTATATGTTCTTGCTGAATGAAAGGAAATGTAAATGTCTTAAAAGTAAAAGTTCACGGATTATGTATTTAGCTAGCTATAAACGAGCTAACTAAAAGCATGTAGCTATCTATATCAGTGTGGTGTCAAGAGAATAATCCTGCTAGCTAGCTGGCGTTGGGACACAATATCGTGAGTGTGTACTGGTTGGACTAGTCATACGATGTGTCCCAAAACCACTAGCCAACTAACGTTAGCTAGCCTAGGCTACTGTACCTGTTTATTCGCTTCGTCGAAAAACACATTGTTGACGCTTGACGCATTTTCAAATTGCACAGGGTTTTCACAAAGTTCGAGGTAGTGTTCCTCACTCATTGTGAACTTTCAGTTATGCTATGATGTCTTGTAGTTGTCAAGTGTTTGTACTGTATAACGATTTCAGAACTGATTTGTACGAAAGATAGGTTCGTCACTAGTCAGTCATAAACCCCGCCTATTTCTACAATTGATCATCTTAAAATGTGATATAAAAACGAACCTTAACCCACTGTTAATCTTGTGCATAACCCTTAACATCGAACATCACATTTTTGTTTTCATAAATTTTTACGACATCGTCATTTTGATATAGTGGCTGTGCTTGCTAACTAGCGAAACAAAGGTCCAAAAACCTCTAGAGTAAGTTCCGGTTTGAAAATTATGTAAATCACGCGAATCGCCTACCATAGTAAATGTCCCTTTCAAAATATAAATCCCATTGTCAAACTTTGAACTCAAACGCTCCAAAAAGGTACGGGTAGTTTCTGGAGGCCTTAAAACATTTTACAAGATGGATTGTAGTTACACAAAGGTTGCTTGTTATACGTCTTTTGTTATATATTTGCTAGTGTAGGTGTGGTTTGGTGTCTTCCAGCAGCTTCTGCTCCATTTGTCCAGAGCGAAGCAAAATAAATGACAATGCATAACTTATTTTTACCATTTATTTCCACCATAATATTGAAATGACAGAGAGTACACAAACATGACAGCTCCATTGTAAGAACAACGGACCTCAATGCAAAACAACTCATTCTGTCTTCAGTCAAGACAGCACCTTTTCATGATTAAAATATTCACTGATACTTTGGGCTCTCCATCACAATGTTGGATAACAATTTGTTTCATTCAGAACATAACGCAAAACTCTTTTCATTCGAGCTCAGTTTACTTGAGAAGATAACTTGTTCATAATGTCATGAATGCTGGTTACTAATACTCTAATTTAAAAAGCAATTATTGTGTGTGCATGTAGACACAGTCTGTCATGTACCCCGTCAGACATCCCCATCCATTCCATTTACAGCCGTAGTAACGGAATGAGATGTTGACATTTCATGGAAGGTGGTTTGGAGCCCTTTTAGCCCAATGAAGCCTATGACACCATCTTAGGATGCAGCGACCTTTCGACCTCTTGCATACCTCACTGAGACCATGGGGGGGTTTACTCGACCCATTCTCTCAAACAATCACCCAAACAGGTTCCATGTAGCTATTCATGGTGTCGAATATCTGATTGTTAATCATCGTCGTGTAATAGGGGAGGTCCTCCATCGCTGAAGTTGTACATTTTCTTGCCCCTTCTCTGCACGTGGTCCTCATTCATCTTCTCCAGTGCCTCAATCTAGAAAACGACAACTTTGTATGAAAATTACTATTTTAATCGCAGGTTTCTGGAATGCATTTGTGGCACTTGATACAATTTCATTTGATGGATTTGGGTCAAATTCCAGTATAAACATCCCCACAGCAAAAAGGCACTTTAGTACATGATAGATTTTGATGCTGTGTGGGACTAGATAACATGAGAGCCCACTTTAAAACTGCCTGAAAAATGCATTTCAGGAAATTCAATGCAATACATCTTCACCAGAGAAATAAATGCCTCATATGGGCCTCAATGTTTTCTGACCTGGGCAAGGAACTCTGCCTCGCTGTCACCACTGAGCTGCAGCCCAGACACAACATTGAAGAGCTCGTACATGTTCATGGACTCAGACACCCCGCCCTTCTGGAAGAACTGCGTTGAAGGAAAAAAATTTTTTTTTTTTTTAAATATATATATATATATATATATATATTAAAACCAACAGCTTGTCACTGATACAAAGCTGGTCTAAGAATAGTTTACATATTGGTTTCCACTTTCGCTCATTTTCCACCAACATTCATTGCATGTTTTGAGGAGTGGCAGCTAAATATATTATCCATTCAAATGGATTGTCAATTGTTGTGACAGATAATCAGGACTTTAGTCAGTATTTACTTTGAGATGTACATAATAACAGCCCATTTAAACCTACAGTACTTGGATAACTGTGAGCTAACTTACCGTGGCCACGTTCCTGCAGTCTCTGAATAGGAACTCATGGCTGTGAGGGTGATTGGGCTCGATGGACTGACTCACATCAATCAGCCAAACCTTCAAAAGACAAGATGATTACACCACTCAAGGTAGAATCTCATGCCTGAATTTCCAGTTTAAAAATAAATGTGTAGATTGACCCACCTGGATAAAAAAAAAAGGTTAAGACGAAAAGGATGAATAGCGTACCTTGCCCTCATGCCACAGCATGTTGTATTCACTCAGGTCAGCGTGGACAAGGTTACACTCCTGATACAACTGTTGCATCATCTGCAAGGACAGAGACATCCAGGGGTCAAAGTACTCCAGAATAATGATCCGGGTAACTCTGTGGACACTCATGGAAGTAGCACTTACAACCAGGCATATTAGTAAAACGTATGAAACTATATACCAATAGAACCATGTGTATGTTAGTGGTAAATGGTGGTAAAGCTGCACTTACATGAACCACTTGGTAATAGGCCCTCTTCATGTCCTCAGAGCCCAACATGGCCTCCTTCAGTTTGGGAGCCGGCACATGGTCCTTGCCAATGAACGACATCACAAGGATGTGCTTCTTCAGAACCACCACCTCGGGGCATGGAATGCCAGCTTTCTTCATACTGATGGAGTAGAGGGGGGAAAAGAGAGACCATGAGCCATACACAGTTGGAGCTTTGGAATCACATTTTTTGTATGGCTATACAGTGCCTTGCGAAAGTATTCGGCCCCCTTGAACTTTGCGACCTTTTGCCACATTTCAGGCTTCAAACATAAAGATATAAAACTGTATTTTTTTGTGAAGAATCAACAACAAATGGGACACAATCATGAAGTGGAACGACATATTGGATATTTCAAACTTTTTTAACAAATCAAAAACTGAAAAATTGGGCGTGCAAAATTATTCAGCACCTTTACTTTCAGTGCAGCAAACTCTCTCCAGAAGTTCAGTGAGGATCTCTGAATGATCCAATGTTGACCTAAATGACTAATGATGATAAATACAATCCACCTGTGTGTAATCAAGTCTCCGTATAAATGCACATGCACTGTGATAGTTTCAGAAGTCTGTTAAAAGCGCAGAGAGCATCATGAAGAACAAGGAACACACCAGGCAGGTCCGAGATACTGTTGTGAAGAAGTTTAAAGCCGGATTTGGATACAAAAAGATTTCCCAAGCTTTAAACATCCCAAGGAGCACTGTGCAAGCGATAATATTGAAATGGAAGGAGTATCAGACCACTGCAAATCTACCAAGACCTGGCCGTCCCTCTAAACTTTCAGCTCATACAAGGAGAAGACTGATCAGAGATGCAGCCAAGAGGCCCATGATCACTCTGGATGAACTACAGAGATCTACAGCTGAGGTGGGAGAGAGTTGTCCATAGGACAACAATCAGTCGTATATTGCACAAATCGGGCCTTTATGGAAGAGTGGCAAGAAGAAAGCCATTTCTTAAAGATATCCATAAAAAGTGTTGTTTAAAGTTTGCCACAAGCCACCTGGGAGACACACCAAACATGTGGAAGAAGGTGCTCTGGTCAGATGAAACCAAAATGGAACTTATTGGCAACAATGCAAAACGTTATGTTTCGCGTAAAAGCAACACAGCTGAACACACCATCCCCACTGTCAAACATGGTGGTGGCAGCATCATGGTTTGGGCCTGCTTTTCTTCAGCAGGGACAGGGAAGATGGTTAAAATTGATGGGAAGATGGATGGAGCCAAATACAGGACCATTCTGGAAGAAAACCTGATGGAGTCTGCAAAAGACCTGAGACTGGGACGGAGATTTGTCTTCCAACAAGACAATGATCCAAAACATAAAGCAAAATCTACAATGGAATGGTTCAAAAATAAACATATCCAGGTGTTAGAATGGCCAAGTCAAAGTCCAGACCTGAATCCAATCGAGAATCTGTGGAAAGAACTGAAAACTGCTGTTCACAAATGCTCTCCATCCAACCTCACTGAGCTCGAGCTGTTTTGCAAGGAGGAATGGGAAAAAATGTCAGTCTCTCGATGTGCAAAACTGATAGAGACATACCCCAAGCGACTTACAGCTGTAATCGCAGCAAAAGGTGGCGCTACAAAATATTAACTTAAGGGGGCTGAATAATTTTGCACGCCCAATTTTTCAGTTTTTGATTTGTTAAAGAAGTTTGAAATATCCAATAAATGTCGTTCCACTTCATGATTGTGTCCCACTTGTTGTTGATTCTTCACAAAAAAATACAGTTTTATATCTTTATGTTTGAAGCCTGAAATGTGGCAAAAGGTCGCAAAGTTCAAGGGGGCCAAATACTTTCGCAAGGCACTGTAGGTTGGCCATTGGCCATTTACTGTAGATAATTTGATATAAAAAAAACTACATGAAAAGGTTATTTGAATTGAGTTTAGATAAAAATCAGGTGAATTGGTGTTGGTCCATATACAGTGTACAAAACATTAAGGACACCTTCCTAATATTGAGTTGCGCACCCCCACCACTTTTGCCCTCAGAACATCCTTAATTCGTTGGACTCTACAAGGTGCCGAAAGCTTTCCGCAGGGATGCTGGCCCATGTTGACTCCAATGCCAGTTATGTCAAGTTGGCTGGATGTCCTTTGGGTGGTGGAGCTTTCTTGATAAAAAAAATCCAGCAGCGTTGCAGTTCTTGACACAAACCGGTGCGCCTGGAACCTACTACCATACCCGGTTCAAAGGCACTTAAATATTTTGTCTTGCCCATTCACCCTCTGAATGGCACACATTCACAATCCATGCCTCAATTCTCTCAAGGTTAATCCTTCTTTAACCTATCTCCCCCCTTCATCTACACTGATTGAAGTGGATTTAACATGTGACATCAATAAGGAATCATAGCTTCCACCTGGTCAATCCCATGGAAAGAGAAGGTGTTCTTAATGTTTTGTACACTCAGTGTAGGTGACATCGCCACCACCCACCGAGCCAGGTTGTGCATCTCCTTCTCAGCCCACAGGCGGATGATCGTGCGGGGGTTCAGCTTGCTGAAGCGGTCTATGAAGCGGTAGTCATCCTTGATGTACTTGTCACGGTTCTTGAACTCGTTGAGTGTGGTCTTGAAGACCTTGAGCACACACTCATCTGGGACAGCATTATTCTCCATGCTAGGAGAGGAAAAACACACACGCAACAGTATTGAAACAAACTTAATTAACAGACATTTAAGGAAGTAGCTCTGTACCAAAACATGTAATAGTTTTTTATTTTAAAACAACTATGGCTAATGACAAATAGCAAATAAGGCTACTGCTATAGAATCTCTGTCAATGATTGTCATCACAATGTAAATGCCATGCCATAACCTTAGGCAACCACAGTTGGGGAAATTTCTATTCAGATCCGACTCATCTTCAGGCAGGTAACAACACCTTTAGGGTCAATCAACCTTGGGTCAGCCAATTCAAGGTGTGGGTTCTTGCAACAACTTGTCACGATGACACACTCACCTTCCCCCATTTGCGTGGAACACCACAGACTCCTTTCCAGTGCTGATGCAGCCGTTGATGTTCTCCAGAATGCCTGCGTTCACCATTTTGTACATGAGCAGACGGGTCCTTGGGTCCACTGCTTGTTCCTTAGAGAGACAAGGGGAGAAAAAACAAAGGGGGGAAAAAAACAAAGAATCATGAGGATCAGGAGGAGAGAATTAGGAAAGCATGAAAGTACATAAAAATAATACAGATCTGATTGTATAAGTCTTAGCACAGTGTTATTTTGAAATTCAAAGACTTCTATAGTGGTGAATTTTGCTACTTGTTAGTGCTGAGCGATTAGTGCTTTTTGAGGTCGGTTTTGTTTGATTCTTTTTTCATAATCACGTTTTTAATTACAGTTTCAATTATTTGGGTTGAATGCAGTAACACAGAATAAAACAATTAATAAAAGTGCCATGATGGTAGTGACAGCCCATGACTGCTTATCACTCATTTACAGTGGTGGAAAAAAGTACCCAATGTCATACTTGAGTAAAAGTAAAGCTACCTTAATAAAAAATGACTCAAGTGAAAGTCACACAGTAAAATAATACTTGAGTAAAAGTCTAAAAGTATTTGGTTTTAAATCTACTTAAGTATCAAACGTAAAAGTAAAAAATCATTTCAAATTCCTTATATTAAGCAAACCTGATAACAATTCTTGTATTTTTTATTATTTACAGATAGCCAGGGGCACTCTCCAACACTCGGATATAACACTCGGTATTGGTTGTTTTAAAAAAAAAAAGTTTCTGTAAATCGCCCAGCACTACTATTTGTATAAACTCACAGCAGTGGAGTGCTCCTTCTTCTCATGCAGCCGTGCACTGCGACGCTGCTCGGAGTAGCAGTGTTGCTTGAGGGAGTTGTAGACCTGATTGGAGAGCTTCAGGTCCATGCCAAGCCCATCTCCCACATTGATCTCTGGGGCAAACTGGGAAGAAGACAGAGAGGGTGATTTCAAAATGGCTGACAATTCAGAATATGTTCACATCAATGTGTATGCACATCAAGCCACACATTTCAAAGCTAATGAAGACAACTGCTAATGATGTTAAATACCCATGTCTCGGTGTTGGGGAGTAGACTAAATGTAGTTCTTGATGGTAGTTTAACTACATTAAAATCTAGGTAGCTAGGTTACTTTTTTTGCCACGTAGAGGTGTAACTAACTACAGGAACTACACATTTTTTTTTTGCAAAAATAAAATAAAATATGGGTGTTGGCAATAATAGCATTTATTTTTCAGCATCAGACTCACCTAATTCTCACTTGAAACTATTTTTGTGTTTAGCAGGCTAAATTACACATTCTATTAACATATGAACCCAAAGTGATATGTTTTTGCAATTTGTAGTCAATGACATTTCAGATTTACATACGATCATTTTTCACGAAGTAGTGAACTACTTTATCAAAGTAACTTTAAGTTAACTAGATTTACCAAGCTACCAAGTAAAGGTTATCTTGTTATAACTCTTACATTGTCCATGCGTGCAGTATTCTTCCTGCCACACACAACCTCATCGTGCTTAGTAGTGATGTTCTTGCCTTTCCCAGTAAAGCCTCTCCTTGGAGTTATCGTGGGTTTGTCTGGAATACATTGAACAAAAGTGAATATAGAAAGTTGAACTATTGCTTTAACATAACCAACCACCAATATCACGAAAAGACCAACAGCCACCAATATTCTATGCAGCAAGACGTTGTCCTGTTACATGTATACAGTAGATGTATAGGACCTAGCTACAATACTAGTATAGGTGTAAAATGACAAAGTGATAGACTTTACCAGCTTTGTAGGGGTCGTCACAACTATCTTGCCAATCAACTTCATCCTCAGAGCTGCCGCTGGCCTCGTAAGGGTGCACCATGCGATAGTTCTCAAAGGAGATGGATACTGCAACAGTATATACCAATCATATCTCAAATTCTTCATATTCCCACTTGATTCCTTTTTACACTCCAGAAACTTGGTCATGTTTATTAAGAGTACCAAACAGAAAATATTTTAAAACATATTGCTACTGAAAATGTCTTCCATTTGATGCAGAATGAGCACAACCCTTCGTAGGGTTGTCACGATACAAGTATCACGATCCTACGATACCAGATTTTCCATGGCAAAAAATAAAAACTCTATGGTCCTATAAAAACCTACTTCATGTAAAATTGTGGATGCTATTGCTTGCAAAATAAACAAATGTGACAACATAATGCTCTTTGTTTCTAAGATTAGAAGTGTTTTACCCAAGAAATTAAATCCACTTCATGTTTTGTTTCATTGCCACGATAGCTCAGAGTATCGCGATACTGGTATAGCGACAACCCCTGTATGGTTTTAATACAGGACTTGTCCATAGGCTTACGTTTGCTATCGCCATTGAACTTCCTTTCTTCTGTGCGTAGCTGGGTGTCAAACTCCTTGTCAAACTGCATCTGCAGCATCTGAGCCAGCATCAGATCACTGTCTGTCTCTCGCTCCTCACCGGCATCCAGAGCAGCGCTGACACTAAAACAGAGACATAGGATATCGGACATACTTCTCAAAAATAACCCAATGTCAGAGTGGTTTGACTTACAATTAGGATATTAGGTTGGCACATTAAATTGTTAGGAGTATATATAGGGTGCAACTTTCCTGTCTTTACAGTGACACTAACAATTAACACCGAAGTGTACACCACCTAGACTAGATGGTAAAAATGTCATTTTAAAAACTCCTTACAAGTTCATGAGAATCGATAACACAGACAGGTGATATTAACAGGACTTACTTTGAGAAATCAGGGAAAGAATGACTTTCATCATCCAGTTGTTTGGCCAGCTGCTCGCTCATGACATCAGTGAAGGAGCAGGGACACACCACCTTGGTTGTGGTGGCACCCCATGGACTCTGAAGGGCCATTCATTCACATTATTAGCTAGGTAATGGCAAAACACAATACAGCATGATTTTTCCCTTTGCGAGCACATCTATGTACCACGTGCTTGATTAAAGCAGTAACCAATTAGCTAGTTACTAAGCTAGTGAAACTAATTATAACCCAATATTTTTTATAACTAAACCAAACGTTTCAAACGGAACAAATAAGTTACCCCATTTGCGCGTTCTAGCATACGTTTGCATTTTTCCGTTAAGGAATGCCTGCTCTGTGAAGTGCGCGTGTGCAATAACTAAATTCGCCTTTCCTAAACAACGCACTTTTTGGGAAACTTTGGCAAAAGGTAAAGTCTACAACTTAATTCACTATGTTCGTAACATATTTAAATTTGAGCAACAGAACTGTATTGAGAAAAAAATTAATCGTTGAGAAAATTTGCATTATGTCGGCCAAAATCCATCTCGTTCTATCTTCTCCAACTGCCAGCCACTGGGCTTCCTCTCACAACCCATATTTGGTAGGAAGTGGAAACGCCAAAAGGATGCTTCACATTTATACATCCGGCGAACCATCTGTGCTATAACCACCGATAGGACAATGTCCTTGCTTTTTCTGACCAATATGACTCATTTGTTCCCAATAGAAACGACAAGCTGTGGTCTATCTTGGTTTAGTTAAATCTTTGCTATAACGTTACCTGTTAGCCATACTGGATAAAAAAAGGCAGCCAGGGACATGCCCTGACTTGTCTAACTAGCCAACGTTTGAAGCATGTCAGCCTGTTAGCTAGTATCAAACTTGGCTGGTATTGGTTGATAAACGTATGAATTAAGCCAGTGTTAGTTAGATCAATTCACAATTCACGTATTTAAAACTAGATCATGTGATCAATTCACTTATAGCTGTATTTAAAACTAGATCATGTTATATGTCCTCTCCCAGACAAACTATTGAAAGGCTCTGTTCTTGCCACGACCAGGGCCATTTTACATGTCCAGAATGTCGGACTGACTACCTAATCTTAGCTAACCAACTCACCTTTGGTACTTCTGCAGTGATCGATATTTGATCCATGACAGTCAGATGTTGGGCTTGATGGTGAATAATGTTTGCGCAAGGACAGGTTTAAAAAGCAGAGCTACGTACAAAATTGTTGGCTACGACGATAGTCTCTTTCGTTAGCTTTCTGAAATAAAAACTTTAATGTCGATGTGTTAGCGTAAGTCAAATTACTACAGTATTTAAACGTTAATGTCACAAAATAACAAGACTTCAAGAGCTACAGCGCAAATTATCTGACTGACGTTCTTTTTCCTGAATAAGGAAATGACGTCACCTTCTCTTCTTCCATGACATAATGGCGGTCCGCAAACCAACCTTAAAGGTGAATGCCGCCACCCATTGTGCTGGAGTGTGCGGCCAATCACGGTTTACAACATTTCAAAATCTTCCTACCTGACACAGTACCTCGTATAAAATAAAATAAAAATAGCCCTACTACCTTCTAATAGACCCTCCCCATCCCCCAAAACCCCTCCAAACCCTACCATCCTCCTCAGTGAATTTTAGAAAAATTAAAATTGTAAAACATTTAAAAAACTATACTAAATATAATCACGTCACCATATAATTTATTAAAACAAACAATTTTGCAAAGAAGGTTCTCACCCCCTTCCATTGGCTTACACAGTAATTATGACAACTTTCAGAGGACGTCCTCCAGCCTATCAGAGCTCTTGCAGGGCGTTCTCCTATAGAACTCAATTGTTATGGAATGGTCAGCCTATCCTACCTTAAAGTCTTTATTAAAGACTCATCTCTTCAGTAGGTCCTATGATTGAGTGTAGTCTGGCCCAGGGGTGTGAAGGTGAACGGAAAGGCACTGGAGCAACGAACCGTCCTTGCTGTTTCTGCCTGGCCGGTTCCCCTCTCTCCACCGGGATTCTAACCCTATTACGGGGGCTGAGTCACTGGCTTAGTGGTGCTCTTCCATCCCGTCTCTAGGAGGGGTGCGTCACTTGAGTGGGTTGAGTCACTGACGTGATCTTCCTGTCCAGGATTGGTGTCCCCCTCGGGTATGTGCTGTGGGGGAGATCTTTGTGGGCTATACTCAGTCTTGTCTCAGGGTAGTAAGTTGGTGGTTGAAGATATCCCTCTAGTGGTGTGGGGGCTGTGCTTTGGCAAAGTGGGTGGAGTTATATCCTGCTTGGTTGGCCCTGTCCAGGGGTATCATCGGACGGGGCCACAATGTCTCCTGACCCCTCCTGTCTCAGCCTCCGGTATTTATGCTGCAATAGTTTATGTGTCAGGGGGTTAGGGTCAGTCTGTTATGTCTGGAGTATTTCTCCTGTCTTATCCGGTGTCCTGTGTGAATTTAAGTATTCTCTCTCTCTCCCTCTCCCTCCCGGAGGACCTGAGCCCTGGGACCATGCCTCAGGACTACCTTGCCCGATGACTCCTTGCTGTCCCCAGTCCATCTGGTTGTGCTGCTGCTCCAGTTTCAACTGTTCTGCCTGTGGCTATGGAACCCTGACCTGTTCACCAGACGTGCTACATTGTCCCGGACCTGCTGTTTTTAACTCTCTCTCTCAACCGCACCTGCTGTCTCTAACTCTGAATGCTTGGCTATGAAAAGCCAACTGACATTTACTGCTGAGGTGCTGACCTGTTGCACCCTCTACAACCACTGTGATTATTATTATTATTTGACCCTGCTGGTCATCTATGAACGTTTGAACATCTTGTCCATGTACTGTTATAATCTCCACCCGGCAAAGCCAGAAGAGGACTGGCCACCCCTCAGAGCCTGGTTCCTCTCTTCCTAGGTTCCTGCCTTTCTGGCGAGTATTTCCTAGCCACCGTGCTTCTACATCTGCATTGCTTGCTGCTTGGGGTTTTAGGCTGGGTTTCTGTATAGCAATTTGTAGCATCAGCTGATGTAAAAAGGGCTTTATAAATACATTTTATTGATTGATTGCAGCATGAACTAACATGTTGTCCACCCAATCAAAGGATTGGATAATTAATCTAGTACTGAAAGCATAATCTACAGCTAGCTAGCACTGCAGTGTATACAATGTGGTGAGTAGTTGACTCACAAAGAGAGAGAAAGACAATTGTTTAACAGTTTGAACAAATTAATTTGTTCCAAAATGAAGGAGAAGTAAGATAGAAATAGAGCGATTGTCTATTATTGTTTTTTAACTTTCAGTTTCACTTACTTAGCATGCAAATGCAGCTAGCTAGTTTAGCCTACTCAAACACCCTGCTCAAACAGAGGGATGCTATGTTAGCTAGCTGGCTATGACTCTCCAACACAACACTGGAACACTTTCAAGTCAAGGTAAGCTTTTGGTATTACTAATTTATTGCCACCGGGGACTGCCGGTGTCACTGCTTAATGACTGTACACTGTAATGTTACTGCATGATTATAGGGGGTTTACTAATGTGTTAGTTCTATTAGCTATGCTGACTATGACATTACTTTAGCTAATATGGTGACAACGATGTAGGCTGTGTGTTTGGCTTGCAAATGTTTTTTCACCTGGTCACATGCAGCTGATGTGTTGTGCAAGTCCAAAAGGGAAGGGAAGAGAGTACATAGATGCGATAAGGAATACAACGTGGCTGCTATGAAAGTGAACTGTGTTTATAGGTGATCAGGGGTGTATTCATTTAGCTGATTCTGTTGAAAAATGTTTCTAAAAATGGAATCAAATGGAATAAATGGGGATAAATATACCTGAATTTGTCCAATAGAAACTCTCGTTTGCAACTGTTGGCCTAATGATTAAACCCTATTTCAGCTAGTTACAGGCAACAGTGTGCAAGGCGGTATTGAATGTCACTGTCTGTCACCTTGAATTTGTTTCTCGGCCTGTGTGCACCTACAGTACCAGCCAAAAGTTTGGACACACCTACTTATTCAAGGGTTTTTCTTAATTTTTAATATTTTCTAGATTGTAGAATAATAGTGAAGACATCAAAACTATGAAATAACACATATGGAGTCATGTAGTAACCAAAAAAAGTGTTAAACAAATAAAAATAGATTTTATATTTGAGATTCTTCAAAGTAGCCACCCTTTGCCTTGATGACAGCTTTGCACACTCTTTGCATTCTCTCAAACAGCTTCAACTGGAATGCTTTTCCAGCATACTTGAAAGAGTTCCCACCAACGCACGAGCTGCTTTTCCTTCACTCTGTGGTCCAACTCATCCCAAACCAGCTCAATTGGGTTTAGGTTTGGTAATTGTTGAGGCCAGGTAATATGATGCAGCACTTCATTACTCTCCTTCTTGGTCAAATAGCTCTTACACAGCCTGGACGTATGTTGGGTCATTGTCCTGTTGAAAAACAGATGATAGTCCCATTAAGTACAAACCAGATGGGATGGCATATCGCTGCAGAATACTGTTGTAGCCATGCTGGTTACGTGTGCCTTGAATTCAAAATAAATTACAGACAGTGTCACCAGCAAAGAACCCCCACACCATCACACTTCCTCCTCCATGCTTCACGGTGGGAACCACACATGGAGATGATCCATTCACCTACTCTGCATCTCACAAAGACAAAAATCTCACATTTAGACTCATCAGACCAAATGACAGATTTCATCCGGACTAATGTTCATTACTCGTGTTTCTTAGCCCAAGCAAGTCTCTTATTATTATTGATGTCCTTTAGTAGTGGTTTCTTTGCAGCAATTCAACCATGAAGGCCTGATTCACACAGTCTCCTCTGAACAGTTGATGTTGAGATGTGTCTGTTACTTGAACTCTGTGAAGCATTTATTTGGGCTGCAATTTCTGAGGCTGGTAACTCTAATGAACTTATCCTCTGCAGCAGAGGTAACTCTGGGTCTTCCTTTCCTGTGGCGGTCCTCATGAGAGTCAGTTTCATCATAGTGCTTGATGGCTTTTGTGACTGCACTTGAAGAAACTTTAAATGTTCTTGAAATTTTCCGCATTGACTGACCTTCATGTCTTAAAGTAATGATGGACTGTAATTTCTCTTTGCTTATTTGAGCTGTTCTTGCCATAATATGGACTTGGTCTTTTACCAAATAGGGCTATCTTCTGTATACCACCCCTTCCTTGTTACAACACAACTGATTGGCTCAAACGCATTAAGAAGGAAAGAAATTCCACATATTAACTTTAAACAAGGCACACCTGTTAATCGAAATGCATTTCAGGTGACTACTGCATGAAGCTGGTTGAGAGAATGCCAAGGGTGTGCAAAGCTGTCGTCAAGGCAAAGGGTGGTTACTTTTTTTTTGTTGTCAAATCCGTAAAAAATATATATTGACAAAAAAATACACAAAGAAAAAGTGAACTTACCTTTGATTACCTCCAGTCTGATTTCTGTATCGATGTCTGTCAAGGTTCTCCTCACTGTGCACCAGCATGCCCCAGCGTCTTCTAGGGTCAGGTTGGTGACATTTAAAGTGAAGAATCTTCTCTTTTGTCCCCATACAGAGAGAACCTGCCTTTCTCAGTGTGGCGAACACCACATTGAGTTTTAACTACAATATCAGAGTAGTTTGAGTAGTTATCGTACCCACGGCCATAGTGGCACCTGATCTCTGCCTCTCCTCCCTCATATCCAGATGCAAAGATCCGACCCATAATAGACGAACTCCACACAGCAGCTGGAGAGAGACCACAAGTTCACATCAGACACAGAACTGCCCTTTAGTTACTAGCTGCTTCAGCACAAAGAACAATAAGTGAAAAGCAACAGCAAATCTAATGTGTTTAGCAACTGACAGTGTCCATTCAGTGTGCTTCAAATAAGTTTTACTGTATGCTCTGTAGATATGATGATGAACTCACCGGAGAGGAGGCTAAGGAGCACACTTTGAAGACTTTTCATGATGAACTGCTGCCCTCAGTTAGCCTAAAATGACTTTAAGCTGCTGTCTCCTGTATCTCACCAGTTAGGGTTAAGGTACTCTTACTTCTTATGTACTCTTTCTTCTTAGTTAGAGTAGGTTTCAAGAAAGAAAATCCTATTTTGAAAAATGGCACGTTTGAAGTCTATTTGGAATTTACTTAATTTAAATGGAATTGACCCTAACTCATGATTAGATCTATATGGTCCCAAGTAGACTAACCTATCCTATATACTTTAATAAAGTATAGTATGCTTATTCTGGCATTGTACAATAGGCTATATAATAAATTGCATTAGGCCTAGTGAAAAGGCAAAGATTATAGGCTTATTTGTCAAATGTGAAAAAAATCCACTGTGCTTGAACTGGACATGGGATGCGATGCGCGCGTCCTTCAGAAACCATATTCCAACCAACTGGGCGCAATTGCCGCGAACGGAACTGATGGAGACTACGTACATGTTTTATTGGAGACTTGAAAAGACCAATTGGATGAGAATAGCCTATGGTTTACGTCGTGAGAATGGTGTGATACTTTGCGGCACACGGAATTGGTGATTCCCCACCTCTGTGAGTCTCCATCACTATCTGTTCCCAGTTAGTCTCGTATTCGTCCTCCAGGCAGAGTGCGTACAACCCTCATCGAAGCAGACACAGCCGCGCATGGCCGCCAATCTGTTCCGTTTATGGGGCACAGCATCTTTTCAGGCAGCCTACACCGTAGAATACATTCAGACAACGCAGTCCTTTAGGCTACAGGATTTCAAATATTTTTTTACTTGATAGCCTTTCAAGGAAATATTATATTTTTCTTTATTTACGTTTTCCTTGCCAACTGGATAAAAATAGGCTATATATTATTTATTGAAACTCCTTTATGGCCAGTATTTATACATTTCAATGGAATGATACGTCTGCTGTGCAGTCCTGCGCTTCATCGGATACCTGGCTGGTTTTACAGGGCGTGGTGTTCATGTAAGTATTACATTTATCTCAATGTGGATTTATAACATTTGTATATACAAAGTGTTTATCAATATGTGGCAGGTTTTCTTTGGGGTATATGGCAGTTTGTCCTGATTCACATTGTGGTCGGTGCGGTACGTCATGTAACGCAATTAATCCGTGAACGGCTGATGGAATGGGACTTTAAGTTATTGAGCAATGGCATAATATTTGGCATGTTATTCCCTATTGTATCTCTGAATAGCAAGGGAGATGAGGTAATGTTTCATAAATAAATAAACAGGGAGAGGCCCTCGCAGCGTTTGACCCGTAATTTCTTGAGCGTCACAGTCACAGAGAACCTGCTTGGACCAGCAGGCAATCTAATGTAATGGCATTGGATTGGCTAGGTCAGTCTTGCTAAATCAAATGTAAAATTTAAATAAATAGCAAATAACACCATTGTGAATTTATTACCGATTATGATTATCACTATTAAAACATAATTACATTAATAACCTATGTATACAGTGCATTCGGAAAGTATTCAGACCCCTTGACTTTTTCCACATTTTGTTACTTTACAGCCTTATTCAAATATGGGTTAAATAAAAAAAATCCTCAAATCTACACACAATACTCCATAATGAGAAAGTGAAAACACATTTTTATAAATGTTTGCAAATGTATAAATAAAAAATACATCAAAAACAGAAATACTTTGTTACATAAGTATTCAGACCCTTTGCTATGAGACTCAAAATTGAGCTTAGGTGCATGTTGTTTCTACAACTTGATTGGACATGATTTGGAAAGGCACATGTGTGTCTATATGAGGTCCCACAGTTGACAACGCCTGTCAGATCAAAAACCAAGCCATGAGATTGAAGGAATTGTACGTAGAACTCTGAGACAGGATTGTGTCGAGGCACAGATCTGGGGAAGGGCAGCAAAACATTCCTGCAGCATTGAAGGTCCCTAGGAACACAGTGGCCTCCATCATTCTTAAATGGAAGAAGTTTGGAACCACAGAGACTCTTCCTAGAGCTGGCTGTGGAGATGGGAGAACCTTCCAGAAGGACAACCATCTCTGCAGCACTCCACCAATCAGGCTTTTATGGTAGAATGGCCAGACGGAAGCTACTCCTCAGTAAAAGGCACATGACAGCCCACTTGGAGTTTGCCAAAAGGCACCTAAATTACTCTTAGACACTGAGAAACAAGATTCTCTGGTCTGATGAAACCAAGATAAAACTCTTTGGCCTGAGGTACTGAGTACTGAGGTATCCTTGATGAAAACCTGCTCCAAAGCGCTCAGGACCTCAGACTGGGGGCAAAGGTTCACCTTCCAACAGGACAATGACTCTAAGCACACAGCCAAGACAACGCAGGAGTGGCATCGGCACAAGTCTCTTAATGTCCTTGAGTGGCCCAGCCAGAGCCCAGACTTGAACGCGATCGAACATCTCTGGAGAGACCTGAAAATAGCTGTGATGCAACGCTCCCCTTCCAACCTAACAAAGCTCGAGAGGATCTGCAGAAAAGAACTGGAGAAACTCCCCACATGCAGGTGTGCCAAGCTTGTAGCGTCATACCCAAGGAGACTCGAGGCTGTAATCGCTGCCAAAGGTACTTCAACAAAGTACTGATTATAGGGTCTAAATACTTACGTAAATGTGATATTTCAGTTTCTTCTTCTTCTTCTTATTTTTTAAACATTTCTAAACCTGTTTTTGATTTGTCATTATTGGGTATTGTGTGTAGATTAATGAGGAAAACAAACAATGTAATATATTTTAGAATAAGGCTGTAACGTAACAAAATGTGTTAAAAGTGAAGGTGTCTGAATACTTTCCGAATGCACTGTATTTTCATAATGTTTGGGTTTTTCACAGTGTAAAATCCATATCTGGTAGGCTTATTGTTGGTAGGGAAAATGCAGCGCCTGTTATATTTGAACTCTGACCTGAAAACCATGCACAAGAAAATGTAGCCCATGGGTTTGTCCATGATGGCCGCAATACCCGCCTTCTCAACTTGAACAGTGTATGTTGTTGAAATCGTCAGCCCTTATGCATTTCCCAAACCAGGGCCCTGTTCGACCACTTTAAAAATGTAACCTTTCTTTGTCCTTTCCTTGGAACATTTACTGATCTGACCTGATTGGATCTGTGATAGATATGAAGTGGAACAAATATTTTCTCCTATCCAGTTGTGTTGGATCAGTGCTTAGCCAATTGGATTTATTAGTATCCCCATTAACCGACCCCAATGGTGACAGCTAGTCTTACTGAGGTCCGACATATGACGAAAAAGACATTACAGACAAAAGACTTTACAATTTACATACATGTAAAAACAGTAACATGTAATATGTGTGCATCTATCAGTTACACATACAGTACATGTCAGTACATACACACATACAGTAGGCCTACTCTAAAGAAGAGAAGAAGGAAGGATGAATGTTTTTAGTCTACTGGTGGACCAGTTACTCTAAATCTTCCATATCTTTTCTTCGTAGGCTAAACACTACAGGTGACACAGCTCAGGGGGTGGTGTACTGGAGAGACGCGTGTGCCGGTGAGACGCCACCAAAAATGTACAGAACAGAAATCAAGACTGTTTACTAAGGAGATCTCTACAATAATATTTAGCCAAAACCCAGATATAGAGAGAGTGTGAACTTGACTAAAGCCCAAAAAAATGACTCACTTGCAAGCGGGCCTGAGCTCCGAGACCACAGAGAAAGCTCGTCAGGAGCTCAACGAGAACCCTGACACCCTCCATGCGGACATCCAGCAGGTGCGCGACATGATCGTGACACGGCCCGACATCGGCTTCCTGCGCACGGACGACGACTTCATCCTGAGGTTTCTGCGGGCGCGCAAGTTCAACCAGGCAGAGACCTTCCGGCTCCTGGCCCAGTATTTTCAATTCCGCCAGCAGAACCTGGACATGTTCCAGAGCTTCAAGGTGGACGACCCGGGGATCAAGAGGGCTCTGATGGACGGCTTCCCAGGTGTCCTGGAGACTCCGGATCAGCATGGCCGGAAGATACTCATCCTATTTGCTTCCAACTGGGACCAGGGAAGGTAATAGATATTTTAGAAGGCATATTTGTCTCACTGAAGTGGCTTCTTTGATGTAATTGTTCCATTAATCAAGTAAACAATTGTACTGTAGCTACTGATCGATACTGATTTGATAGAATACTTAAAAAATAATAATTTGGAACTAAACAGCAAAACAATAACCACTCTCTTGCCCAAAGACTTTACGCCGGCCCTTTTCTGGCCCACTCAATGGTCAGACCCAGCAGACCCTGGATAGAAATAATTTAGTTATTGTAATAGTCTTGATACAGAACAGTGCTGGATTGTCCTGGATTGAATTATTGTAATAGTCTTGATATAGAACAGTGCTGGATTGTTCTGCATTGTATCCCAATTTGATGTATCTTTCTCTCTCTGTGAAGGAGCTCTTTCACAGACATCCTCCGAGCCATCCTCCTCTCCCTGGAGGTTCTCATAGAGAACCAAGAACTCCAGATCAACGGCTTCATCTTGATCATCGACTGGAGTAACTTCTCCTTCAAGCAGGCATCCAAGCTCACGCCCAACATTCTCAAACTGGCAATCGAAGGCCTGCAGGTAGGCGTGACCAGGGTTGTGTTCAGTATACATTAAACAGAACAAAACGGTCTGAAACAGAGTGAGGCGCTACAGTATCTGAACATGTCCAATAAGAAACGCTACATTTCATGTTGCTATGGTGTGCCCTAATGATCACCACCCAGCACTGACTGGGTTGAATCGACCCAAAGCAGATAAATGTAGTTAAGTAATCAGCATTAAGGTGAATTAGATCATGGTTGCATTGGACAGTTGGATTGTACTCTCTTACCTCTATAATTGGTTAGCTGTAGAGAGAAAATGTGGAAAGTGATGGGTATCATCAGCACCTATTTTCCTGATCATATAAATGCCTGTTCTGAATGTTGAAATGAAGATGGATTTTATGGTTTAATGTGTCTCTATGCTCTGGTCTGAGTATTCAATCCAAGTCTATTCCACTGGATTTTTGGACAATTATAATTTGACACATGCAATATGTGGAGCCATCACACCACATATGGCCAATTCTACAGTTAACGTTTTTATTGCATAATTTCAGGGTCCTTCTTTATCAGTTCTAAGGACAGATATAGATAGACAGTATTCTGCCTTGCAGTGCAGCGTATATGACTAAAAGTAAATAAAGATTGCTCGACAATATGACGATAGTAGGCCTACATAAAGATGGGATGCCCTGTTGCTAAGTAACAAGGTAAAGCACAGTGGTTAGTGTATGCCCTGATCTCAAACGCTATGCTACTCAGAAACTGAGTGATGTGGACACATTATATGGGCCGATCAACAAGTAGACAGTGGAGATATCAGGGAATATGCTTTTTTGTCTGAATTTCATTACAAAATTGTGTTGTGTAATAGAAACACCAAATGCTTATGGCTTATGAGGGAATTATTTAGCAATGGCAATAAGTCAGAAACTGTACAATCAACTGGGTAGTAGTTTACTATACTGAACAAATGTATAAACAACATGCAACAATTTCTAAGATTTCACTGAGTTACTGTTCATATAAGGAAATCAGCCAATTAAAATAAGTTCATTAGTCCCTAATCTATGGATTTCACATAACTGGGAATACAGATATGCATCTGTTAGTCACAGATCCTTGCGACATGGGGCCGTGCATTATCATGCTGAAACATAAGGTGATGGCGGAAGATGAATGGCACGACAATGGGCCTCAGGATCTCATCGCGGTATCTCTGTGTATTCAAATTAACATCGATAAAATACAATTGTGTTCGTTGTCCATATCTTATGCCTGCCCATACCCTAACCCCATTGCCACCATGGGGAACTCTGTTAACAACGTTGACATCAGCAAACAGCTCGCCAACACGACTGTACTGATCACAATGGGAGACAGAGAGCTGGCTTTATTTGTAAAGGACCACAGGAGGAGGCAGGTAGCTGGGTCCAGGGGCAGGCAGAAGGTCATACACAGGGGGTCCAAAAAGGCAACAGCAGGCCAAAATAGGCAAAAAGCGTTAGTGAGGCAGGCCAAAACTATCATTCACGTGAGGATTAAATTACGGGGAAAAACAGAGCTCCGAAGTGTGTCACAAAACAAACAATACAATACCTCACAATGACGGGGTGCAAAGAACTGAACTAAATAGTGTGTGATACTGACATACAGGTGTGTGAACAGGTGATCAGAATTCAGGTGATTGGGATCTGGAGAGTGAGATGCGTTCAGGGGACCTATGGTGTTTGAGAGTGTGAGCTGGAAAGTGGGCTGGAAAGTGAGCTGCGTTCAGGGGATCTACGTTTTTGAGAGTGTAAGTTGGAAGCAGACATTACAACTACACAATACACGCTACGCTGTCTGTCATCTGCCCGGTACAGTTGAAACCGGGAATTATCCATGAAGAGCACACCTCTCCAGCATGCCAGTGGCTATCAAAGGTGAGCATTTGCCCACTGAAGTCAGTGACGACACCGTACTGCAGTCAGGTCAAGACCCTGGTGAGTAAGAAAAGCACGCAGATGAGCTTCCCTGACACAGTTTATGACAGTTTGTTCAGAAATGTTTCTGTTGTGTAAACCCACAATTTCATCAGCTGTCCGGATGTCTGGTCTCAGACAATCCTGCAGGTGAAGAAACTGGATGTGGAGGACCTGGGCTGGCGTAGTTACACATGGTCTGCGGTTGTTAGGCCAGTTGGACGTACTGCCAAATTCTCTAAAACAACGTTGAAGCAGCTTAAATCAAATTAAATCAAATTAAATCAAATTTTATTGGTCACATACACATGGTTGGCAGATGTTATTGCGAGTACAGCAAAATGTTTGCGCTTCTAGTTCCGACGGTGCAGTACTATCTAACAGTAATCTAACAATTCCCCAACAACTACCTAATACACACAAATGTAAGCAAAGGGATGGAATAATAATATATACATATAAATATATGGATGAGCGATGACCGAGCGGCATAGGCAAGACGCAATAGATGGTATAAAATACAGTATATACACGAGATGAGTAATGCAAGATATGTAAACATATGTAAACATTATTCAAGTGGCATTATTCAAGTGGCCAATGATTTCAAGTCTATATGAGGGCAGCAGCCTCTATATGTTAGTGATGGCTGTTTAATAACAGTATGATGGCCTTGAGATAGAAGCTGTTTTTCAGTCTCTCTGTCCCAGCTTTGATGCACCTGTACTGACCCGCCTTCTGGATGGTATCGGGGTGAACAGGCAATGGCTTGGGTGGTTGTTGTCCTTGATGATCTTTTTGGCCTTCCTGTCCTGTAGGTGTCCTGGAGGGCAGGTACTTTGCCCCCGGTGATGCATTGTGTAGACCGCACCACCCTCTGGAGAGCCTTGCGGTTGTGGGTGGTGCAATTGCCGTACCAGGCGATGATACAGACCGACAGGATGCTCTCAATTGTACATCTGTAAAAGTTTGTGAGGGTTTTAGGTGACGAGGCAAGTTTCGCCATCTGTGTGGGTGGACCATTTCAGTTTGTCCAAGATGTGTACACCAAGGAACTTAACACTTTCCACCTTCTCCACTGCTGTCCCGTCGATGTGGATGGGGGGGGGGGGAATGCTCCCTCTGCTTTTTCCTGAAGTCCACGATCATCAACTTTGTTTTGTTGATGTTGAGTGAGAGGTTGTTTTCCTGAAACCACACTCCGAGTGCCCTCACCTCCTGTAGGCTGTCTCATCGTTGTTGGTAATCAAGCATAACATTGAGCTTGGGGGGGGTACTATGGTGTTGAATGCTGAGCTGTAGTCAATGAACAGCATTCTTTCATAGGTATTCCTCTTGTCCAGATGGGATAGAGCAGTGTGCAGTGTGATGGCGGTTGCGTCATCTGTGAACCTACTGGGGCGGTATGCAAATTAGAGTGGGTCTAGGGTGGCAGGTAAGGTGGAGGTGATATGATCCTTGACTAGTCTCTCAAAGCACTTCATGATGACAGAAGTGAGTTCTACGGGGCGATAGTCATTTAGTTGAGTTACCTTTGCCTTCTTGGGTACAGGAGGAATGGGACAGCAGACTGGGATAGGGAGAGATTGAATATGTCCGTAAACACAACAGCCAACTGGTCTGCGCATGCTCTGATGATGCAGATAGGGATGCCGTCTGGGCCGGCAGCCTTGCGAGGGTTAACGCTTTCTGGATAGGGTAGATTTTAATCGTCACAGTGGGTACAACATCTCCAATGCACTTCCTTATAAACTCACTCACCGAATCAGTGTATAAATTGATATTATTCTCTGAGGCTGCCCGGAACATTTCTCAGTCCACGTGATTCCGATCAGTCAGACCACCGTTGAATAGTTCTCGTCACAGGTACATCCTGTCTGAGTTTCTGCCAATAGGACGGGAGGATCAAAATGGAGTCGTGGTCAGTTTTGCCAAAGGGAGGTAGAGAAATTCATTTAAATTCTGGGAACACAGTGCGTAGAGCCGGAGCAGGATATACTGGACCGTGGAGACGCACTGGAGGTCTGGAGCGTCGAGCTGGCTGAACGCGTCCTGGACAAAGGACCACCTTCGCATGGCAAGTACGGGAAGCTGGCACAGGACGCACTGGGCTGTGAAGGCGCACCGGAGATACAGTGTGTAGAGCCGGCTCAGGATATCCTGGACCGAGGAGGCGCACTGGAGACCAGGAGCGCTAAGCCGGCACAACCCGCCCTGACTAGATGCTCATTTTCGCATGGCAAGTGCGGGGAGCTGGCACCGAGCTGTGAATGGACACTGGAGACACAGTGCATATCACCGCATAACATGGTGCCTGAACGGTCACACGCTCCTTAAAGCGAGTGGGGGGAATTGGCTCTGGTCTGAAACCTGGCTCCGCCAACCACCCCGTGTGCCTCCTACCAAAAAATGTTTGGGGCTGCCTCTCGTGCTTGCGTCGGGGTTGCAAACCCCGGAGTCGTCGTTGATGCTCCCTTGCTGCTTCCGTCTGCTCCCATGGAAGGCGATCCTTTCCGGCCATGATTTCTTACCACGTCCAGGATCCTTTACCGTCCAAAATATCCTCCCATGTCCATGATGTCTGCTCCTCCTGGCCACGCTGCTTGGTCCGTTTGTGGTGGGATCTTCTGTCACGATCGTTATAAGGAGTGGACCAAGATGCAGCGCGGTATGTTTCCATCCTTTATTTTGGAATAGAAAACTTTAAAAAACAAAACGAACAAACAAAACGTGAAGCTACTATAATGCTCACAGGCAACTATACATAGACAAGATCCCACAAAGCACAATGGTGAAATGGCTGCCTAAATATGATCCCCAATCAGAGACAACGATAAACAGCTGTCTCTGATTGGGAACCATACCAGGCCAACATAAATCACTAATCACCTAGATGACCCACCCTAGTCACTATCACGCCCCAATCAACATAGAAAATAAACAGCTCTCTATGGTCAGGCCCTTCCTGCAGGCTCATCCTGACATGACCCTCCAGCATGACAATGCAACCAGCCGTACTGCTCGTTCTGTGCATGATTTCCTGCAAGACAGGAATGTCAGTGTTCTGCCATGGCCAGCGAAGAGCCCGGATCTCAATCTCATTGAGCACGTCTGGGACCTGTTGGATCGGAGGGTGAGGACTAGGGCCATTCCCTCCAGAAATGTCCGGGAACTTGCAGGTGCCTTGGTAGAAGAGTGGGGTAACATCTCGTATGCAAGAACTGGCAATTCTGGTGCATTCCATGAGGAGGAGATGCACTGCAGTACTTAATGCAGCTGGTGGCCACACCAGATACTGACTGTTACTTTTGATTTTGAACCCCCTTTGTTCAGCGACACATTATTCCATTTATGTTAGTCACATGTCTTTGGAACTTGTTCAGTGTATGTCTCAGTTGTTGAATCTTATGTTCACACAAATATTTACACATGTTAAGTGTGCTGAAAATAAACGTAGTTGCTGAGTTTGTTTAAAAAATAACACTTTCACAAAAAGAAATCTTGCGAGACTCATAATCTGCTGAATGATTCAGCTTTTGTCTTAATAACGGACCCATAAGCCTTGTATTTACATGGTTTTGTCATGGGGATTGCATTGTTGATGCTACACCGCAATCGTTAAAGGTGTCGATTACAAGGGTGGAAGGGGCATCCCCCAGCAATGCATTGTAGCAGTATTGCACACTGTAGATGGCTAGCAGAGTTCTAAACAGCAACCGAAATCCTCCTAATCAGTATCTTGGAAGCTCTGTCATGATCTTGCGCTGCTCCATTTTGCTGCAGGGTACTGTACTGTTCTGTCCAAAAACCTCTTCAATAAAATAATGAATGCCATTTAATTTAGCTATTACGATATAGAAGGACAGAGGAACTGGCTTAGCTTACCATTTTATCATATTATTTTCTATTAAGATTTTAACTTTTTTTAAAATTATTATGCTATGGTATTTCAAGTCTCTATTGTAACTAAAATAGAGTTCAAAGCAAGCAGAGTTAATGAAGCAACCTAATAAAAATCATACTTTACTTGAGTATAACTCAACCTATATTCCCCTCCCTACTTCACTACAGGACAGCTTCCCTGCTCGCTTCGGTGGGATCCATTTTGTGAACCAGCCCTGGTATATCCACGCCATGTACACCATCATCAAGCCTTTCCTCAAGGACAAGACTAGGAAAAGGGTAATTGCCTTTTTCACTACCTCAGTTACATTCTCTGTGCCCTACCCTTTTCTCTCCACCCCTTTGTAACTGTTGCATTATATTGAGTGGTTAAAGGTGGAACACTACTGAGCTGACAAAGCCAGATAGAGAGATGTCATTAAATATCTTTGCTAGTTGAATAAAATGTAAGTTTACACAAAGGGGATATATCATTTAGTCAGCACTTATAGAGCTAAGACGTAGTAGGAGTATTTGAGATTCACATATTTTGGGGTAGTTTCAATTTAAACTTTTCCTCAGGATAGTGCAGGTTAGATTAATGGAAAAACTTAAAGATATTTTGTAATACAGCTTCTAGCGTCAAATGTTTGGAGGGGTGTCTGATGACACTGGTTAAAAATAAGTAAGTAAGAAATCAATCATTTGAGATAGTTATGAAATGTATTGGCCAGGGCTCCCTTGAATAAATTTGAACAGCAGATAAATAAATACATTAAATAAACAAATGTGAATACAAATTTAAATAAATCAGATTTTTTAAAATTCTTCCCAACAGATTTTCCTCCACGGGAACAACCTCAACAGTTTACACCAGCTTATCCTACCCGATTGTCTGCCGTCCGAGTTTGGTGGCACGCTGCCGCCCTATGACATGGGCATCTGGGCACGGACCCTCTTAGGGCCCAACTACAACGACGAGACAGAGTACACACTCACCTACGACGCCCTCCATGTCAAAGGGAGCTATGGTGGCGGAGATAAGGAATGTGCCAACAAACTTCTGAAAAGGTGAGCTACAGAAAAGGTTGCAAAATTCCAGGAATTTTTCAGCTGGAAAATATCCATCGGAATATATGGGATTTGGGGGGATATAAAAGATTTGGGTAATATTCCCCTTTTTTGCAACACTAGCTATAGTATAGTAATGCAAGAAGTTAACAAAAAGCAAAACAGAAAGTTAGAGAACACAAACGGATCATTCCAGTGTCTCGCTGACATCCTTCTTCATTAGTATCGACCGATTGTTTGAAGTCTGCCAGAGCAATTACGCAGTCTACAGACTTTCAGATAATGACCTCTATGGGGCTGACCACTGACCAGTGGCTCGTGTGAATCCTCAGAAATACCAATTTAAGTCTGAGGTGATGAATAGGCCTGAGTCTTGCCCACTACTGTCCACCAAACAGCTCACTCAGTCAGAGACCCACTGCAGTTTGACATTCACCACCCCCCCCCAGCTAAAAAAAGACTTTCCTTTTAGGTTCAGAGCTTTTCGAAACTGTACCCTTTTACAAGTTAAAGGTGTATCTATAAGACACTGAACATGAAAACAGTATACAGTATTGTATATGGATTCTCTGTCCTCAAGCAAAGGGGAATGTCAGAGAGAGAGGGAGAGAGAGAGTAGTCATTAAAATAGACAAACCTCCTCCACGGTAGCAGGCCGCATGCACGACTCTCTTCCTCTGCAATCAACAGAAAGTCATGTAGGATCAGGTCTCAGGAGAGCAGGCTTCTCGGAATTGATATAATTAAAAAAGCACTTAAGAGACCCTCTCATTGACCCCGGCCAGTGTCTGCTCCAATCCCAGGGATCCCCAGTCTCATTTGCTTGCCACGCTCCCCCTAATTAGGAGCCTAACTCAGGGGACAGCATCTGGAGGGGACGAGCCTGGATGGGGGATTGGTGCAGAGAGCATGAACCTCCCTCTCATAATGGATAGGATAGATAAGGACTCCATCTATGTGGCCAAGCTTTAAAGTCAAAATGGACTGTATTGTGAAAGTGTATGAATACAGAAAGTATCTTTGATGTCTTAGTTAAAGGTTAGAGGTAGGCACATAGTCAGGAGTATGGTTGAGTTTTGGGTTCATTTTCAAATCAGATTTTTTGTTGTTGATATCTTGTCATACTGGTGATAGTGACAACCATCGATAAGGGATACTGGGAATGCTTGTGTGTTGTTGGTCATCTGAGATGGTCCTCAGAGCATCCAGTGAAGAAATAGCAGCCATGATTGTTGACATGTCATGAACCTACTGATGGGCATGATCAGATGGCTAAGGAAGATTATTGACAATTGGGTCGATTGTGGGTTTGTTGAATATTGTTAGTGTTTTGTGTTGTATCAGATCAAGGAGGTTGCGTTAGCTTTTGATTGCTGCTGTTTCACTTCAGTGTGGAGTAGGGCTGGGCGGTAACCATACTTTACTAAACTCAGCAAAAAAAGAAACGGCCCTTTTTCAGGACCCTGTCTTTCAAAGATAATTAATAAAAATCCAAATAACTTCACAGATCTTCATTGTAAAGGGTTTTAGCACTGTTTATCCCATTCTTGTTCAATGAATTATAAACAATTAGTGAACTTGCACCTGTGGAACGGTCGGTAAGACACTAACAGCTTACAGACGGTAGGCAATTAAGGTTACAGTTATGAAAACTTAGGACACTAAAGAAGCCTTTCTACTGACTCTGAAAAGCACCAAAAGAAACATGCCCAGGGTCCCTGCTCACCTGCGTGAACGTGCCTTAGGCATGCTGCAAGGATGCATGAGGAGTACAGATGTGGTCAGGACAATAAATTGCAATGTCTGTACAGTGAGACACCTAAGACAGCACTACAGGGAGACGGGACGGACAGTTGATCGTCCTCGCAGTGGCAGACCACGTGTAACAACACCTGCCCAGGATCGGTACATCCGAACATCACACCTGCGGGACAGGTACAGGATGGCAACAACAACTGCCCGAGTTACACCAGGAACGCACAATCCCTCCATCAGTGCTCAGACTGTCCACAATAGGATGAGAGAGGCTGGACTGAGGGCTTGTAGGCCTGTTGTAAGGCAGCTTCTCACCAGACATCACCGGCAACAACGTCGCCTATGGGCACAAACCCACCGTCGCTGGGCCAGACAGGACGGGCAAAAAGTGCTCTTCACTCTTCACTTCGCAGTTTTGTCTCACCAGAGGTGATGGTCGGATTCGTGTTTATCGTCGAAGGAATGAGCGTTACACCGAGGCCTGTACTCTGGAGCGGGATCGATTTGGAGGTGGAGGGTCTGTCATGGTATGGGGCGGTGTGTCACAGCATCATCGGACTGAGCTTGTTGTCATTGCAGGCAATCTCAACGCTGTGCGTTACAGGGAAGACATCTTCCTCTCTCATGTGGTACCCTTCCTGCAGGCTCATCCTGACATGACCCTCCAGCATGACAATGCCACCAGCCATACTGCTTGTTCTGTGCGTGATTTCCTGCAAGACAGGAATGTCAGTGTTCTGCCATGGCCAGCGAAGAGCCCGGATCTCAATCCCATTGAGCACGTCTAGGATCTGTTGAATCGGAGGGTGAGGGCTGGGGCCATTCCCCCTAGAAATGTCCGGAAACTTGCAGGTGCCTTGGTAGAAGAGTGGGGTAACATCTCACAGCAAGAACTGGCAAATCTGGTGCATTCCATGAGGAGGAGATGCACTGCAGTACTTAATGCAGCTGGTGGCCACACCAGATACTGACTCTATAATTATAATATTAGTTTGCAAACAGCTAGTTTGTTTTTTCTTAGCAAGTTAAGCTAAATTGTGTTAACCACTAATGCTAATCAATAGTTAGCTGGCTAACTAGCTAATAAAAGTACTAAGTCAGAGCAAACGTAGCTAGCTAATACAGCCCTTATACCACTGCTGGTGGAGGCCTAAATCAGCATGTTATTTGTGCAACAGTATCTTCAAAATCAAAGAGGAATAGGCAAAGCATGAATATGTTGGCTAAATGAATAAATATTTAATGTAGCCAAAGATTATAGGGTCCCCTAGGAAACACTGAACATCACTTTGATTCCTACCCTGTTACAATAATTCATCCATAACATTTTCATTCGTTGTCATGTCAAACAACACTACATTCAAAGCAGCCCACTATTATTTATATTTTAACTATAGAATTAGAATTTATATTATAGAATTTCCCCTTTTGTTCTCTAGCAAGTGGGAGGCCAATGACATCACAGATTACCATCAGACCAACCCCTTGAATGCCCTTTCTCCTTGAAGTTTGCAGTTGTTGTTTTTTTTTAACCTTGTAGTGTGTGTACTTAACTTAATTATACTTCCAATATCACTTCTCAATGGTAAAAGTTTTTAAAAAATTGCTGGAGGATGTCTCTAATTATTATACTTTTTAAAAATTAAATCCGATTTTTTTCTCTACTGATCTACACAACCTACTTCATATTTTCAAAGTGATAGAAAAATGATAGAACATTTCCAAATGAATAAAAAATTGATTGTGTATGTCTTCACAACCCCAGAGTTAATACTTGGTAGAAGCAGCTTTGGCAGCCATTACAGTTGTGAATCATTTTGATTAAGATTCTACCATCTTTGCACTACTCTTACACGGAACCCAAACTGGCTGCGCGCGTGCGCCATCATGCATACATTTATTTTGTCCCCCCACACCAAACGCGATCACGACACACAGATTAAAATATCAAAACAAACTCTGAACCAATTATATTAATTTGGGGACAGGTCGAAAAGCATCAAACATTTATGGAAATTTAGCTAGTCAGCTTGCACTTGCTAGCTAATTTGTCCTATTTAGCTAGCTTGCTGTTGCTAGCTAATCATTCCTGGGATATAAACATTGAGTTGTTATTTTACCTGAAATACACAAGGTCCTCTACTCCCGACAATTAAACCACACATAAAACGGTCAACCGAATCGTTTCTAGTCATCTCTCTTCTGTCCAGGCTTTTTCTTCTCTTGACTTTATTTTGCGATTGGCAACTTTCATAAATTAGGTGCATTACTGCCACTGACCTTGTTTGTCTTTCAGTCACCCACATTGGCGTGCGTGAGCAGTGTGAGTGCAATTATTGAATAACATAGATTTCTGAATTTATTTTGCGACGCGAGCGGTATAGTCAGCCTGTTAGGGTAGTCAGCCTGTGTAGTCAGCCTGTTTTTTCTCTCTCCAAAATTGCTCAAGCTCAATACATGTGGTTGGATCATTGTTGGACAGCAATATTCAAACAATGTATTTGATTTTCAAGCAGATCTAAGTCAGGACTGTGACCAGACCATTCAGGAACACTTAATACCTATTGGAATGCAATTCTGTAATTAACATTTATTTCATTGTCCCGATGAAAAATAAAACACTATCCCAGGGTTAGGTATCCAGAAGACTGAGACAGGGTTTCTTCAGGCTTTGCTCCTGGGCTTTCCTCAGACTTTTTAACCCATAACAGGATGCCTCCACCACAATACTTGAAAATACAGAGGATCAACAACATTGCATTCACTATACATTACTGGCCTTTATGACAAAGTGAAAGGAAGGAAGCCTTTGTTAAAAAATCCACTCCAAATCAACCATTCGGTTTGCCACAAGGCTGCAAGACAACATCAATGCAAAAGAAATCTAAGCAAGTCTAAATATCTTATATTGATTGATCATTCACAATATAATTTTTTCTTGCCTAGCTAAATTATCTAACTTCAATGGCACATAATTCAACTAATTTTAACCTAAAAAAGGCTTAATACATGTTATTTATCTAATTTCAAGATATTTTTCTAGATATTTTACCTTAATCATTTTACTAAGGTAAAATATTTGGAAGATTTAATTGAAAGAAGGTGTGAAGACATACGCAATAAAGACATCTTAGATTTTTGATGAATTATTAATTAGGAAAATGTTATAGAATGTTTCTTTAATTTTGAAAATGTGGAGTAGGTTGTGTAGATCGGTAGGAACAAATCTAATTTAATCCCCTAGATTTCATTTTAAAGCAGCAAAATGTGTAGACTTTCAGTAGGTACTGTATGTAGTATAGAATTACAGTTCCATATACATGATCTGTGAAGGATCTATAGTGAATAAAAATATAAACGCTACATGCAACAATTTCAAAGATTTGACTGAATTACAGTTCATATAAAGAAATGTCAATTTAAATAAATTCATTAGTCCCTAATCTATGGATTTCACATGATTGGGCAGGGGCGCAGCCAGTGGGTGGGCATAGACCCACCCACTGGGGTGCCAGGCCCAACCACTGTGGGGTCAGGCCCAGCCAATGTTTTTCCCAACAAAACTGCTTTATTACAGACAGAAATAGAAATATCAGCTGTCCGTGTGGCTGGTCTCAGATGATCCTGCAGGCGAAGAAGCCAGATGTGGTCCTGGGCTGGCGTGGTTACACATGGTCTGCGGTTGTGACGTTGGAGGCGGTAGAGAAATATCATTAAATTCCCTGGCAACAGCTCTGGTGGACATTCCTGCAGTCAGCAAGCCAATTAGACGCTCCCTCAACTTGAGACGTCTGTAGCATTGTGTTGTGAGACAAAATTGCACATTTTAGAGTGGCCTTTTATTGTCCCCAGCACAAGGTGCACCTGTGTAATGATCATGCTGTTTAATCAGCTTCTTGATATGCCACACCTGTTAGGTGGATGCATTGACTTGGCAAAGGAGCAATGCTCACTAACAGGGATATAAACACATTTCTGCACAAAATGAGAGAAATAAGCTTTTTGTGAATGTGGAAAATATCTGAGATCTTTTATTTCAGCTCAATAAACATGGGACCAATACTTCACATGTTGTGTTAATATTTTTGTTCAGTATACAGTATGTACACCTGGTAAATGGTTTATGGAGGCTTCATTAAGGTTCATAAGCTATACATTATGAACTTTCACTGGTATATAAGCATTTCATTTTGAAAGTTGCATACATGTGCACTAAGTATACTAAATATTAGGAATCCCTTTCTAATATTGAGCTGCACCCCTTAGAACAGCCTCAATTCGTTGGGACATGGACTCCACAAGGTTTCAAATGTATTCCACAGGAATACTGGCCCATGTTGATTCCAGTGCTTCCAATGGCACGTTTGTCTTGCCCATTCACCCTCTGAATGGCACACAAACAATTCATGTCTCAATTGTCTCAAGGCTTAAAAAGCCTTATTTAACCTGTCTCTTCCTCTTCATCTACACCGATTGAAGTGACATCAATAAGGGATCATAGCTTTCACCTGGATTTTCCTGGTCAGTCTGTCATGGAACGAGCATGTGTTCTTAATGTTTTGTACACTCAATGTATATATTTCAAGCAACATTTGAATGGGTAATCATGCAATGCAATGCAAATCTCATCATCATATCAAATCTGAAAGATATTAAACCAAGCTAAATTTGGAATATCTAAATCTCAGTAGACAGAAGGACATGTTTGTGCCACCGTCTCTTTCCTTAGCAGAGAGAGCTCTGGGTAGGCTCCATTTTCATCTGCTGGTGATTTTAATCAGTGGGCTTACAGGGGGAGATGAGGGGAGGGGAGCGGAGCACTAAGCTCCCCCACTGGCGTTAAAGTGCTCTAAACAGCACAGCACAGAGAATCAGGGATTTAGTCTAGCCTTATCCCCATTGGATTGCCCTCCTGAGCTGGGTTGTTGAGCTCATCTTTAATGGACCAGTCATAACCTAGCATATTATGAGTATTTCCTGGTAGCTAAATGAGACAACACAGGGAGGCTTTGTGTTGACGCATGGATATGAGAGTTGAGGAGTTATGTCATGCATTTTACCATTGGCAGTCAAAAGTGTTTTTAGGATATAAAACTGTGTGCTATTTTCCTAATCTGGATTACCCCCCCGCCCCCAAAATGGTTAGTTCTCAGTTTGTGTTTAGACATAATAAGAGGGGTGATCCATGTTGTCTTGTAATGTATTATAACTGCATCATGACCACAGATACTGTATGGCTAGTTCTCTCTTTGATCAATATTACCCTGGTCCCTGCTAAACCTTCTCCATTATACTGCTGACAGTAATTACCATCTCTTACTGTTGTTGTTGTTTAACTCAGGTCCGAGTCAGCCGTGGAGCCGGGTACCCTACGGCAAGCTGACAGGGACAACACGGCACAGCCACTCCTGGCTCTGGACTGATCACTCCGATCCGTCCACATTGTATCCAAAGCACTCTAATTTGGATTCCAACCCCACTGACTCCAAAACCCTAAACTGAACTTTGAGAAAGTCAAAAACGCAGGCACGGACCCAAAATGGAGACTAAACCCTTGTTCACATGGAGCTACTGTACTGAAAACCTCTCATCTCTTGACTGTGAGCCAGTGCCAGTTTCAAAAGCTGTGCCATCCACTTTCACTGGCAAAACTATAGGTCACCAGCCATCCAAATCAATGCCGATAGGAGTAGAATGATTAAACTAATGTTTGTTTTAACAGTACCACTAGGAAAGACTGACCGAGTTAAATGTCCAAGAGCCCCGCAAACAGAATGCCAAACTACTGTATCTTACTGTTTTAGGGGCTGTCATTTCTATGAAAGTCGATATATTTCAAGATTGTATATTTATCAGGGCTACTGCACAATCAGTGTGACCTCCATCGAACCAAAATGTATTTAAGTCAACTTTAAAAGAATGTATAAGAAATGTATTTTAAATTATGTGCTGTGTTCATTACGTGTGTGTGTGTTTAGGTTTTGGCTATCGAAAATCACACAGCGGAGTATAATTTCAAAATGAGATGAATCACAGTATTGTTACACTATATACATGAAGCTACCTATGTAAATAAACACAACTTTCTGTTTATGTTTAGATCACTTGACACCAGTTTGACCTCATTTTTCATTTACTGAAAAGAAGCTATTTAGTTTACAATTATTCAGTGCAACATACAAAACAGAATTGAAAGATGCATTACTTACTTGGCAGGCCAAGTTACAACAGATGGAACAGTTCAGTGATTTCAACACTACAAAAAGTGATAGATTCATAACAGAGTACCACAAAAGGTGAAATAATTCTCAAAACGATGTGGCTTTTGTGAACGTGCTTGATTTACTACCCCATTGTAACTAAGAAACTATTTTGAAGCCAGGAGGATAACTTGAATGTGTTATCACAGCCCAAACAGACCCCCAAGACACCCGTGTCCATGACAGACAGCCACACTTGGGTGAAAAGTTCATCCTTTTTTGGGCAGACAGGATGACATCCAATCGTCCTAACGAATGACTCCGACCCATGGCATTATGATATGTTTACATACTCCTCTGAAGTAGGAAACGTGGGGTACATTGATGTTACCCCAGTTTCCCACTCGTATTTCCTACCCGTAAGATCAGTATGAGCGGTTTTGGACATCTGAAACAGGTAGCTATGATGAGTCCGCGGGCTTGCCAGGAATTTCTTAGTCCTGAGTTTCTGATTATTCTGATAGCACATGAACTCAGCAGAATCCCACTGGACTGATTTGGACATGATTTCATTGCTGCGATGAAGCGGATTACCAACGCACATAGAGAGTAATTAAATAACAACATCTAGAAGAATATGCTTCGGCATTTCTTTTTCCATTAGAAAATCAACATTGGTCAAGCAAAGACCCCTTCTAGTCAGCTTTGCTATACCTGGAATGCAGCAGACCTGGGTGAAATGCTTTCTAATACTCAAGTATAGCCTATGTAGTGCACTTTATTTAGCTCGGACTTCTCCTCTTAGGGACTATTCCATTGTACAAGGCAAACTAAATTAAGCGCATTTGAAGTATTGGGAAGTATTTGACATATTTTGACCCAGGTTTGGAATGCAGTGTGACAAGACTGGTGTACATTCAACATGCTCCTGCCTAACTTTTACACAGGTAAATTAGCATCTTATAAAACATTCAAATGTTATGCATGTACAAAATATATGCCTTCAGTCAAAATGTTCATATTTGATACATTTAAGAATGTAAATACACAAGTTTGGCAGGACTTTAAATTACAAAGACAAGCCTGTTGAGTATAATGGGCTGTGTGTGCTCCCAGGTCAAGGCACAGTTGAAAATATGTCAGCGTACAAAAATGTTTTTTTACAATATTAATTCTGCAATAAAAACATTCTTGGCATTGTGATGTCCCATCCATTAATCTAAAGTGACATGCGAAAATCATACGAGTGAAATGGAATGACCTAATAAGCAGTGTTTCTGTATTACTAAAAATAGAACCCCAAAATAAAGTAAGATGCAGATTACTGTATAAAGCTATGGAAGTAACATGAAGTTAATGCATGACCATTACATGCAATAAGAGCTGTGTAATAACCAAATCAAGTGTTAGAGAAACAACAGCTAGCAGAGGTTTAGCTAGCTTAGCAACATCTTAACGGGATAGTTTTCCGTGTTACTCTAATCTTATTTGTGTTCTTACCTCACGTTTTGGAAGACTTGAACATGAAAATCATCAAATAACTTTTCTTGAGGAAAGAAAACGATTAAGATTGAGATAAAAACCAGGAAAACGATCTCTTTAAGAAATTATATCAGTAACTATACAACAGTAAACTCACTAGCTGCAATACTAACGTTTTGTTCAGTTACCGTTTGTATGTTAGGTATGTTTCAGACACATGGCACTTTGGTTGACTAATGAAAAACAAGAATGCACTTGTGATACATTTACAACACAGCCTATGTGATATTAAACCCACACCTTACCGTAAGTCCACATTTTGGCCTAAAAACCAAGTTGGTGAGTACCACAGTTAGCAGTCAATGTTCCAAAGTGTCACTAAGGCTTTTTCCAATCTGACAGGGCCTTCAGTAACTCTTCTAGACGGTTCCAAAATGAAGTCACATTTGTCACCTTTGACCTAAAATGGCCGAATGTGAAGGAATGTGTGGACAGACAGAGACCAGATACTATGGACCCTTCCGTTCTTATGAGTGTTAACCCCAGCACTCCAGTAGGTGACAGTCTATCTGTCAGTCATTTTACCATACATTCTTTAAATGGGGGAGAGAGTCTGCCGTTGGTACTGGGTGAGCTCGGGGTGCCACACATCCACGATGAAGATGAGCCGGTAGCTGTCGGCGTCCTGCCACACCTCGTGCTCAAAGGAGTCATCAAAGATGAGCACTTTCCCCTCCTCCCAAGCCCTGGAAGAGAACAGCAGAGACCATAGCCTTTGTGTCAAAGCTACAGTCCTTAATTGAAACAATAAAGTGCCACCATGGCTCTGTGTTGGTAAAAAGCTGAGGGATGGGCCTGGAGAAATGGAACCACTCTCAAGTTTATAGACAGGGACTGACCATCTATGATATCAAAATGATTGTTTAACCATGTTTTGAAGCTATATAGTGTTTGTTTACACTTACATTGGTTTGCAAACATTGGAGGTAAACAAGCGTATATTTTGGGTTCTGATGTGGTACGACAGTTTATACGACAGAGGCATTTATAAGTTCTAATCTTCAAAAATCTATGGGTTTATATCCTTAATTAATGAGTAGAAAAGTGGATGTAACAACTAAGAATTCTAGCTTTAATGAAGCCACATGCATGATTTTTTATTTAATGGCAGCTCCTCGAGTTAGTTTGGTATAAAGCTGAGAGGGTTGGGGCTGGGGAAATGTAACCACTCAAATTCGTAGACAGAGCTATGGATGCAAGGACTGACAGTCCACAAAATCGACATAACAGTTCAAACATTTTTCAGCTACACTTGGTCTTGAGTGACAATCAAGTACAGAGCACTCAAATGGTCAGTCTTACACTGTACCAAGAACTAACAAGTGGGTGATGTTGTTAGATGTAACAAGGGGATGACGTTGATGGCTGTGGAAGATGTTACCTGGTGTCGTTGGTGCACCTGATCTTACAGCCTGTCTTGGGGATGACCAGGCCCAGGTGCATGCGCAGGCGACAATTTGTGGGCCCCGTGTGGGGCCAGACGTGAGTACCAGGCTGCATCACCGAGAACTTGATCTGGAACCCAGGGAGAAATGGAGAAATATAGAAATAGAGAGAGAGAGAGAGAGAGATAGAGAGAGAGGCAGTCATACACCCAGAGAAAGTGAACAGAGTTGAAATGAAATATGAATTATGTTTTTAAAAAAATGCATTCCGACAATTAATATATGAAAACCTAAAAGAAAACAAGAAACATTTCCTATTTTTACAACAGAAATTGAGAGAAATATCAGTGAGCGTAACATAGCCTTCCTTTGTATCTATCTCCAGTAGGAGCCTGCAGGACCAGGCTGTCTGTCCATCTGTCTGATAGTTGGCATGTCCGTCACGTCTGTGGTGGGGTGACCTACCTGTCCTCTCTTGCAGCCTGTTGCCTCTGTGTAGCGCTCCAACAGGCCACAGGTCTTTGGAACACTGTGGCAGGACTCCCCTGCCTTCTTGCCTGCAAGGAACAGACATCACTAAACCCATACTCAGGATTCTTTCCATTCAATTACATTTAGTGTATTTCTGACATAGGGACTTGCCAGTTGCTAGTTGTGAAGTGTTTGATTGGTTTACCTTGTTGCCAGAGTGTGAACTGGCCCCACTCCCCTTTTTCTCTGAGGTTCTCCTCTTCTGGAACAAAGAGGCCGGTGGTTTTATCCATCACTGACAGGGCCTCGTCCCTAATGGTCCTCCAGTTCCTCTCCAGGGTCTATGACATAGACCCACATTATTCATATTATTATATCTCTATGGTCAGTCCAAGCACAGCTTTACACCAGGTCAAAACTCAAATGAAGAAGAATTTACTATTTTAAGATGGGAGACAGCCCTCCATGTTTCTGCCCACGCTGTCAAAGGAAAAGAGAGGACGTGCTCCCTCTAGAACTCTGTGACTATCAGGGAGAAAAGACAAACAGATGAGACAAGTTGTCATCATCTACATTACCTTGATTAGATCCATATAGCCAGTGTCCTTGGGCGTCCACCATGGCTGGGCTTTGAGACCGTCCACATTGTAGAGAGATCGCTGCCATACGGAGGCAAAGTGACCTCTCTGGTGCCCTCTCTCATACCACTTGTAGGCCTGGAAGAGGAGAAGACCATTGTGCTTGTAGTATTCCAAAACCAAGGCATTTGAACTCATATTATAAAAGGTACATTGAAATACTCTTGTTTTATCTTATTGTCAGAGGAAAAATACTATCACGATAAGTCATACTGATATCATACTCTGTGAAGTTACTACATGTATCTAGTGAATACTGCTGGTGTGGAGTCAGTATTGGTGTAAGCTTGGTGTCTGAGTTTGATCTTAACTCACACTGTCGTCTCCCATTCTTTGCAAAGCGTCTCCGAGGTGGAAGTAAAATCTGCCGTCGTCTGTGCCAGGGTCCCCTGATTCCAAACCATCCTGCAGTGCAGAGAGGGGTTTCATTGCAGAGAGAGGGGTTTCAGTGCAGAGAGAGGAATTTCAGTGCAGAGAGGGGTTTCAGTGCAGAGAGGGGTTTCAGTGCAGAGAGAGGGGTTTCAGTGCAGAGAGAGGGGTTTCAGTGCAGAGAGAGGGGTTTCAGTGCAGAGAGACGGGTTTCAGTGCAGAGAGACGGGTTTCAGTGCAGAGAGACGGGTTTCAGTGCAGAGAGACGGGTTTCAGTGCAGAGAGAGTGGTTTCAGTGCAGGGAGGCGGGTTTCAGTGCAGAGAGAGTGGTTTCAGGATCAAAAGAGTGGTTCGAATCTTTGGGAGCATGATTGGTTACAGTACTTACCCTGAGGAATGGGATGCTCTCTGCTATCTTATTTTCTGATTTGAGGATGAAGCCGTAATGGACTTTAGCAAAGCCGTTACTTGGTGCAATGGCCAACACCTACCAGGGGACACGTCATTTAGAAATCGTCAATTGTTAATCAAACATTCAATCGTGATACTCATTGACATTTCCCTGCTGAAAATGTCATGCTAGATACATTCCATTTACATGTAATCTTGGAAATTACAATTCTGTTAGTAATGTGTTTACTGAAGCAGACCAGGTGAAGATGTGTTGCAAAGCAAAATCACTAAATTTTCAACACATTATTTCCCAGAAAAAAAAAATGCTTGGAAACCCCAAAGTGGTGATGACTTGGACCACGGCTCACCTCCTCGTAGACCCTCTTGGCGCTCTTGTTGTCTCCGATGAGCAGGTGAGCCACACCCAGATCGTTCTTCAGGGCCACGTCCTCAGGGAAGATCTGTACCAACTTCTCCAACGTGGCTAAGGCACCCCTCATACGACCTACACCAGAGAGAGAGAGAGGGAAGGAGTCACAACACACTCTATGCACACAACCACAATCCCCAGTAATCTCAATTAGAGAAAGTATTTCAAAATACTGAATGAATTATATTAAATTAAATCGAAAAGGCAACCACTACAACAACCAATTTACCAAATTACAATTGGAGTCGCGCAATGGTCTTCAAACTAAGTACACAAGAAAAATGTACGGTGTAATTTGTGTGTGTGTGTAGGCACTCCAGCACGCTTGGCCCTGTAGGTTACCTAAGAACTGCTGACGCTCGGCCCGTTTCTTCAGTGTGGCCTTGATGAGGTCAGGCATGGCGTTGGGCAGCTCTGACGCCTCCTTGTACGTGCTGAGGGCCTTCTGCAGCATGTCGTTGCTGCGCATCTTCTCTGCCAGGTCATCTTCGGCCTGGACATACATAATGGGCCCCAGAACATTTCACCCATTTTTTAGGATCATAGTAAACATTATTTAAGATTTGATAAACACACTTAGTGTTTAACTTGATAAAGGGTTAATATTTGTTTAATCAGTTCAAAATAAACCAGGAGAATGGCATGCTACAGTATTTAGACTGTGGTTCTCACCAGGGCTTTCCCATAGCGACACCTTGGACTCTGGGGGTACTGCTGAACTAGAGTGTCAAAAGCCCGGACAGCCTCCTCCACTTTCCCCTGGGTGGCGAAACAAGACATGGGAAACAACAGATCAGCATTGATTCATCCATTTACTTTCAAGATAAGAGCATGTTAATTAAAAACATCACACAGTGTTATAAATAGGACATCATAAGACCACCTTTTTACGTAACTTCTCAGCCGCGTCAATTTCCGCCTTGATCGTTTTCTCAAATGCATTCAGGAGTTTAGGCTTCTTCTTCTTGGCTGAAATGAAGAACAGAATGTCATAAAAGTGAGCTATTAGTTGTATCACTCAACATGTGTGTGTGTGTGGGTGGGTGCAACCTCAGAAAATTACAATGTTGTCTCTCAATAAAATTGCAGACCAAACTGTAATCCCTCTTATTTTCAACTCTAAACGGACTTCCAGATGCGTCACTCATTGTGACTCAGTGGGTAGACATTTAAATGACTGTATTCAGAATGAAAAGCTAGACACAGTTTCAGTGGCAGGGCTAGGTGGGGCAACACGAATGCCAACTGAGGAGAATAAGTACAATAATACTGTGCTGGGGTGGCAAACCATCCTGTGTGTGAAGGCTTTTGCTCCATTTCTACACGTAAACACCTGATTCAGCCGATTAGTAGAATAAGTAGGTGTGTCAGAGTAGGGCTGGAACAAAACCCTGCGGCAGGCTAGCTCTCTAGCAGGGTTGGTCACCCCTTGCTCATCTAGAAAGCTCATGTTCACCATAGGAATCCATAACAAAAGAACACGTACCTTTGTATTGGAGCATATCCTCTGGTTGGTCCTCTGTATTTCCTGAAATATATAATAAAGGATCATTCCATGTCATTTCAGCAAGCCATGACACCCACCATCTCTGATTGTTCTGAAATCATTTCTGTAGTTAGAAACAGATAAGATTAGCATTAATGCCACATTATTTTGTTGAAATATAATTTCATCTCTGAGAAATTAAGCTAATTGATTGCACCCAAATTATACGATTCATGTAATATTCAATAAATCTAGTACATAACATCCAATTTGGACCACCACATTTTTTAAACAATGAGTAAGACATAAGGATTCCAAAGAAATGGTGAAAAGCCACCAAACGCCCCATGCCAATCTTACCCCAACAACACGTATACAGTATCAGTTCTCTACGTCTGACCAGAAGTATGGAGCTGTGGCTCAGGGTATTGTTTCTTCATCCTATGTGTCCTATGTGTTGTATTCTGATGAATTTGGTGATGTTTTTTTCCCCCTGTGGAGAAATGAGTCATTGAAGTATAGGTTTATGTCCCATCCCACATCCAGACATTACCAGGTTCTGACCACTAGATGGTGCTGTTCCTGCGATTAGGTAAGTATTTCTTAAAGTATGGGTCACAAACCACTTATGTTAATGGCTGGTTGCGACATGTCAAAGTAAAAGCAAGGTATTATATATACAGTACCAGTCAAAAGTTTGACACACCTACTCATTCAAGGGTTTTTTATTTTTTACATTGTAGAATAATAGTGAAGACATCAGAACAATGAAATAACACATATGGAATCATGTAGTAACCAAAACAAAAGTGTTAAACAAACCAAAATATATTTTATATTTGAGATTCTTCAAAGTAACCAACCTTTGCCTTTATGACAGCTTTGCACACTCTTGACATTCTCTCCACCAGTTTCAACTGGAATGCTTTTCCAACAGACTTGAAGGAGTTCAGACATATGCAGAGCACTTGTTGGCTGCTTTTCCTTCCCTCTGAGGTCCAACTCATCCCAAACCATCTCAACTGGGTTGAGGTTGGGTGATTGCGGAGGCCAGGTCATCTGATGCAGCACTCCATCACTCTCCTGCTTGGTCTAATAGCCCTTACACAGCCTGGAGGTGTGTTGGGTCATTGTCCTGTTGAAAAACAAATGATAGTCCCACCAAGCACAAGCCAGATGGGATGGTGTGTCGCTGCAGAATGTTGTGGTAGACATGCTGGTTAAGTGTGCCTTGAATTTAAAAAAAACATCACTGACAGTATCACCAGCAAAGCACCCCAACACATCCTCCTCCATGCATCACGGCGGTGGGAACCACACATGTGGAGATCATCCGTTTAACTACTCTGAGTCTCACAAAAACACGCCGGTTGGAACCAAAACCTCAAATTTGGACTTATCAGACCAAATGACAGATTTGCACCAGTCTAATGTCCATTGCTTGTGTTTCTTGGCCCAAGCAAGTCTCTTCTTCTTATTGGTGTCCTTACGTAGTGGTTTCTTTGCAGCAATTCAACCATGAAGGCCTGATACACAGTCTCCTCTGAACAGTTGATGTTGAGATGTGTCTGTTATTTGAACTTTTTGAAGCATTTACTTGGGTTGCAATTTCTGAGGCTGGTAGCTCTAATGAACTTATCCTCTGCAGCAGAGGTAACTCTGGGTCTTCCTTTCCTGTGGTGGTCCTCATGAGATCCCGTTTCCTCATAGCGCTTGATGGTTTTTGCAACTGTACTCGAAGAAACTTTAAAGTTCTTGAAATGTTCTGGATTGACTGACCTTCATGTCTTAAAGTAATGATGGACTGTCGTTTCTCTTTGCTTATTTGAGCTGTTTTTGCCATAATAAGGACTTGGTCTTTTACCAAATAGGGCTATCTTCTGTATACCACCCCTACCTTGTCACAACAACTGACTGGCTCAAACGCATTAAGAAGGAAAGGAATTCCACAAATGAACTTTTAACAAGGCACACCTGTTAATTGAAATGCATTCCAGGTGAGGTGACTACCTCATGACGCTGGATGAGATAATGCCAAGAGTGTGCAAAGTTATCAAGGCAAAGCGTGGCTACTTTGAAGAATCTAAAATATGAAATATATTTTGATTTGTTTAACACTTTTTTTGGTTACTACATAGTTCCATATGTGTTATTTCATAGTTTTGATGTCTTCACTATTATTCTACAATGTAGAAAATAATACAAATAAAATAAAAACCCTGGAATGAATAGTTGTGTCCAAACTTTTGGCTGGTACTGTATATATATATTGTTTTTATGAACTGACTCAGGGTCTCAACTTAGTGGTTAGAGTTAGAATAGTAGAATACACAGGGTGCAATTTCGAAATTTGGTTGTGCATCAGTACTTTTCCTCTTGTTATGTCAGTCACTGACAGTCACTCAATCAGCCATGTCAGCTAACAATGTTTAGATTGGTCAGTTAGTCTAGCCAGTCATCTAAACTTGTAGTAATCGTGGCTGAATACGACCGAGAACGCAGGCACTCTCACTCAGATATCATTAACATGGTATACATCATGGTAAAATGTGCCTTACCTAATAGAAGGAACAGCACCATCTAGTGGTCAAAACCGGGACATAAACCTAATGACAAATTTCTCTGAACAGAAAAAAAACCCATCACCAAATTCACTCAGAATGCATTATATAGAATAAAGAAACAATACTCTGAGCCGCAGCTCCATACTACTTGTCAGACATAGAGAACTGATACTCATTGTTGGGGTGGGATTGGTGTGGGGTGTCGGAGGTCCGTGGGTGGATTTTGACCATTTCTCTGGAATCCTTGTCTTATTTATTTTTAGAATTTGGGTACCAAATCAGATATCGGGTACTATTTTTATTGCATATTATATGAGTCCTATAATTTAAAATCTCCAATTTGGGTGCAATCAATTAGCTTAAATTTCTTAGAGATCCAATTCTATTTCCACAAAACAATGTTGCAGGAATGCTCATCTCATCTGTTTTTAACTACTGAAACGATTTCAGAACAATCGGAAATGGTGGGTGTCGAAATCCTCTTTCCTGTGCTTTTTGAGGTGGAATGACCCGAAGGGAAGAAAATGGCAGCTAGAAGAACGCTATGAATGCTATCAACACACAGTAGCAGCGCAAATAAATATTAAATAAAGCTTTTTCAGATTCATCAAACTAAAGCATGGTGGAAAAAACATTACACGATAAAGCAAGACACATTTGACCCCCAAAAACACGTCTGGCTTAAAAAGCATAATGACTTTCTTAGAAAACACAAAAGGTTTATAGAAAAGATTGGATAGAGAATAAACTAGTGCTCACCAATTTAGTGACAAAAATCATGACGTCAACAGCAGTAACACTCTGAAATACTAGAAACTTGAAATTGTAGAGGTCTGCTTTACACGTGACTGTATGGATTACTCATATTTTACAAATCTCAGATTAAAATGAAACAGACGTCTCACGCAACCAGGAATAAGCTTACATTTTAGAACAGTGACATGAGAAGAGTGGTTATGTCACAATTTACCAGGCAAATGGATAAATACCATATGCCAGGGATCTGTGGGGCTTTTCAAACTGCACCCCACTTTCCAACTTCAGAACAATGTTTTCCCTACTGCTGTATAGGCAGAAGAGGGTGCTGATGGGTCGTATATCAGTCAAGGCTTATTAGGAGAAACTGTGACTTTGATACCTAGTCTTGTGGTGTTACACACCACGTCTATTGAACATCGAACTCCACGGTTAAGAGCCAACTCATTTGTGTCAATCAGTGACACAAATGCACTCTCAGCAGCCAATACCACAGTTTCCTAGTGCTTGAGTCTCAAATCAAAGCAAAAACCACCCAAAAAGGAAGCCGGAACATTTGTAAAACCAAATGGAAAAACGCACAAACTCACACAACCCTAGACATGCAGGTGAAGCCCTCCTTAGAAATGACAGTCACATAAGTGGCCTTTGAGGTGGCCTTGAATGACTGGAAGCACTGGGAAACGCCCACAGGTGCTATAATTACATACACAGCTACATGTGACAGCTACATTGAGCCGCCACCATGTCAAGCCTGCCTGTCAACAGCAGCTGTATACGGCTGATCTGAGGTATATAAGGCTACTCTACAAAATAGCCTGGTCTGCATCAGAGTACCACTAGAGTACCTAAAGTCCCATGTTTTTTGACTGCCAACCCTAATGGATTTAACTGTTGGCATACGATGTGATTATGTCTGTTCTAACCTGTGTTGGTAAACCCACCTTCTGAATCTTCCTGTGTTGTTTTCTCCTCTACTGCCACTGGCTCCTCTGCAAGAAACCAAAATGCACAGGCAAGTAGGTACAGCACAGTCAGTACTGCCTCGTTTCAATGAGACACAGGCGCTCTAGCTGAGAGTGTTCCTTTAAAAAAACAATGGTTTAAGACAATGGTACAAGACTTGTTATACTCCTAACCTTTCAGTTCTGGGACAGGTTCAGCTTTCAGTTGTGGGACAGTTTCCAGTTCTGGAACAGATTCTACGTTAGCCTCTGGTTCTGGGACTGATTCAGCCTCTGCATTGTATTGCAATTGTAATCATACTAAATATTTGATTTCAGTGCCATATAAGCATGTTTATATGGTACATGGTTAAGGAGGACTGATCAAAGATAACACATTGGTTTGTGTTTGTATGTGTGTGTGTGTGTGTGTGTGTGTAGCACACTTGCTTCCCGTGTCTCCTGGGAGCCTGGCCGGTCAGTAAATTGCTTTGACTCTTCTGCAAGACACTTCATAAATAACCTAACTAACTATTCACAGACCATTCAAAACATCTAACAAACACACTGCAATAAGCTATGCTTACTGGTAAATGCAAGGTCACAGTTAAGACCAGTTAATCAAGGAGAAGGCAAGGAAGGACAGAGTAGAAAACTCTGTGTTTGGCCAATGAATAATCAAAACATACCGAATATCTTACCTTTCATGTTAATGGCATCGATTTCATCCTCTAAACAAATGTCATGCAAAACTGACTCATGTAAGTATGAATGTGCGAATGAGTTACAAACACACATTGTAATGTAAAATACATACATACATACATACATACATACATAAACCGTGGTGTTACCCTTTGTTATTATAAAACCCTTTGTTACTGAAATACAGATTGCCCCTTTAAGGTTGTCGCATGAGTTGGTGCAGTTGCCATTCAGCTTGAGAAACGCTCCTGCTGCCTTTTCGGGTGGTCCCTGCTTTTCTTTTTGACCAACCCAATTGCAATTTCTTTGTTCATGTGGTTTTCATGGCCCCCAAATCAACATCCAGGGCCTATTTAACCAACGTTTCTAATTGGAAAATGAGACGGGGCACTGGGCCAAGCAGGTTTATGCAATAGCAGCTTTGGATTGCATTCCCCTCAGGATAAGCAGTCACACGAAACTTAATGGATAAATCTGTAATGAAGCACAGCAACAGAATGTATTTTTATGAAGGGACACAGTACGCATCTCCCCTCAAACTGTTTCCCCAACAGATGGGCACATTGGTGGGATAGTGCATAGATATACCTGGAGGAAATGGAACAGCAGTTGGTATGAGCCGTGGCAATATTTACCAGGTGATACTGGTACTCTTTGTATTCTTAATGGGAGAAGGATGAACAATGTTTCAAGAGGGGTACTCACTTTCCTCTACCTGGACAGCAGCCTCAGCCTCAAACGATCCTGCCTCAACCGCCAGTTTCCCCTCAAAAGATTCCTCAGTTGCATCTTCTGCTTTGGCGGTAGTTCCCACTGCGTCCGGACTCTCACCTTCAGGGGCCTGCTGCTCCTGTGATGGGTTCGGTGGAAGCTGACCTTCTTCCTCAGTCCCCTCCGTTGTCTGGATGACTTCCTCCACAATGGGCTCGGCTAAAAGTTGAATTTTACAATTAAAGGACATTAGTTTAGGCCAAGGACTATATCCTTATGAAGCCATGTTTGTCAAAACGCATCGGTCTTAAGGGGGAGTTTTACTGATCTTCAAGATACAAATCACAAGTTACTTTGCTATTGGACTGTATGTCCAGGCAGTGTAGCACAACCCCATAGTAGTTGGTCATTGTAGCTCTATGGGATTCTGCCGGCCGGAAGTCATGCATATGTTTTTCATTCAAATATCTTCCTACAGTGATGGTCTCTGACCAAACACCACCACCAGACTAGAGAATGTGTGTACAGGTTGTGGGTCATTTCATTGGTCCTACTGCAAACCCCGCCCACCCAGTACGTTGGATGAGCTAATCCGAGCGCACCTATTCTACCCTTGGTGGCTTTTTAAGATGTTTTTATGATCAACTAAGAATATGTGGTCAATGGATGGTTAGCTATAGGACAGGACAAATGCCTTTTCTGAAAACAAATAAGTCCATATGCCAAGAGGGTGTCATTTGAGTGACCTTTACAGCTACCCTAATTCACCCCCCCCCAACAATACTGGTGAGGATATGTCCACAGGCATTTTGACATCACATCCTTATTGTCGCTCACATTATGCATCTGTGTTTTTGGAGTAGGAAGAGCATGTCTGGGTATGTGCTATACGGAAGATAATACCTGGCTGTATGCAAATGTGAAGGGACATTTAAGTTTGTGGGATTCAGTGCAGGTACCAATCTGTCTCAATAAGGTGTGTTCTTACTTTGTTCTTCCACAGCAGATTCTTCCTTGGCTTCCTTCTGCACCAGAGAAACCGGCCTCTCTTTCACTCCTGTTCGTTTGGAAATGTTCATGTGGGCATGTGAAACATTATGTCAAAAAAATAGCCCATTTCTCACCACTACACAGCTCTAGAATTTCCAATCCAAAAAATAACTGCATTTCACAAGACTATCAATTTCAACTGTCAGGAATATGACTTGAGAACAAGAATATGATTTGAGAACATACATAAGGTGCATTTTCCAAGAAGTGATAATGACCAAAGAGGAAAGAGAAAGGCTAAAAAATGAAGTAAATAAATGACTGAGGACAATGAAAAGGAAATGAAAGAAGTCACATGAATACAACTGACTGAGGTTTACAGTTTGTTGTAACAGTGCCTGATCCAACAGGTATGGAAATACTTCCATGGACCATCAGTCCCATAGCAGAATCTATGGCATCTTCAACTCCATGACATTCGGAACTATTAACGCCCCCTCATGGTGTTTGGATTATTGGATGGATATTTTAAGGGGACCCTTCACAGTCCTGGCCTGCCCTAAGCAATGTCAACGTTGACAGTTAATTAATCACACATCACGGCTGTTGGCAATCTGAGTTAATAGGTCACTACTACTACTCAAGAGAAGAACATATAGTACATACAGTACCAGTCAAAAGTTTGGACACACCTACTCATTGAGGAATAATAGTGAAAGAATCAAAACTATGAAATAACACACATAGAATCATCTAGTAACCAAAAAAAGTGTTAAGAAAAATCGAAATATATTTTATATTTGAGAATCTTCAAAGTAGCCACCCTTTGCCTTGATGACAGCTTCGCACACTCTTGGCATTCTCTCAACCAGCTTCATGAGGTAGTCACCTGGAATGCATTTCAATTAACAGGTGTTAATTGTTAAAAGTTAATTTGTGGAATTTCTTTCCTTCTTAATGATTTTGAGCCAATTGGTCATATTGTGACAAGATAGGGGTGATATACAGAAGATAGACAGCCCTATTTGGTAAAAGACCAAGTCTATATTATGGCAAGAACAGCTCAAACAGGCAAAGAGAAACGACAGTCCATCATTATTTTAAGACATGAAGGTCAGTCAACACAGAAAATTTCAAGAACTTTGAATGTTTCTTCAAGTGCAGTCGCAAAAACCATCAAGCGCTATGAGGATGGGCTCACAGAGGACCGCCACAGGAAAGGAAGACTCCGAGTTACCTCTGCTGCAGAGGATAAGTTCATTAGAGTTACCAGCCTCAGAAATAGCAGCCCAAATAAATGTTTCATAGACTTCAAGTAACAGACACATCTCAACATCAACTGTTCAGAGAAGACCGCGTGAATCAGGCCTTTATGGTGGAATTACTGCAAAGAAACCACTACTAAAGGACACCAATAAGAAGAAGAGACTTGCTTGGGCCAAGAAACACAAACAATGGACATTAGACTGGAGGAAATCTGTGCTTTGGTCTGATGAGTCCAAATTTGAGATTTTTGGTTCCGCAGAGTTTGTGAGATGTAGAGTAGATCTACAGATGATCTCCGCATGTGTGGTTCCCACCTTGAAGCTTGGAGGAGGATGTGTGATGGTGTAGTGGGTGCTTTGCTGGTAACACTATCCGTGATTTATTTAGAATTCAAGGCACACTTAACAAGCATGGCTACCACAGCATTCTGTAGCAATACGCCATCCCATGTGGTTTGTGCTTAGTGGAACTATCATTTGTTACTCAACAGGACAATGACCCAACACACCTCCAGACTGTGTAAGGGCTATTTGAGAGTGATGGGAGTGCTGCATCAGATGACCTGGCCTCCACAATCACCCAACCTCAACCCAATTGAGTTGGTTTGGGATGAGTCGAACCGCAGAGTGAAGAAGGAAAAGCACCCAACAAGTGCTCAGCATATATGGGAACTCCTTCAAGACTGTTGGTAGAAGCGTTCCTGTTGAAGCTGGTTGAGAGAATGCCAAGAGTGTGCAAAGCTGTCATGAAGGCAAAGACTGGCTACTTTGAAGAATCTAAGATCTAAAATATATATAGATTTGTTTAACAGTTTTTTTCATTACTACATGACTCCATATGTGTCAATTAATAGTTTTGATGTCTTCACTATTATACTACAATGTAGAATAGTAAAAAATAAAGAAAAACCCTTGAATGAGTAGGTGTGTCCAAACATTGACTGGTACTGTACATATGAAACACGTTGGGATTGGGCTACAATATATTGTATGAAAGTTGCCATAGATAGTTATTATTGCTATTGAAAGAGCACACACACCAATTTGAGGAAAGCTCTTTAATAATCAAAGTGGCTTTAGGACAAAAGCTTTACTTATCTGGCATCATTGCAATGTCAGCAATGACACGATTTAACAAAATACACCAACTTCTTCCATACTGCCAGTACCTAGTGAGATTTTAGTTTCACCAAAGCAAGAAAAGGCCTACATCATTTTATGAAAATACACCAAGGCTGTTTCAAACAACAGACACAAACATAAAAACAAAGATTTAAAAAGGTAGTATTTTTTCTGTCATGCAATTTCTAAATATTAACTTTACAGCAGTAACAAAATACAGCAAAGGTACCATTTACAACTGGTAAATGACAAAAAGAGTACCCCAAGAAGTTGGCATGTTGTTTCAAACAGAGTTTCACACTTGCACAAAAAAAAGGCATCATCAAGTCTTTACGAAAAGAAAATGTAGCTACGGCCTTGTTTCATGAGATGTTTCAAGTAATATGTAAAGAAGTGCCCAGGCCATACTGAAGATTTTTCAGAAAGCAAAAGTAAATCTTATTGTCATCATACAAAAACACCTATCAAGTTAACACAAAACATTTAACTAGCATATAACTGAAAAGCAAGCAAAGAGTAGAAAGACACTAATTTGATTCAATTCAAAACGAATGAAAGAAAGAAAGACAGCTGATAGGTGTGGTGTATGGCCAATATACCACGGCTAAAGGTGGATCTTAGGCACGACACAACGCCTGGATACAGCCATTAGCCGTGGTATACTGGCCATATACCACAAACCCCCGAGGTGCATTATTGCTATTATCAATTGGTTACCAACGTAATTAAAAATACATGTTTTGTCATAACTGTGGTATACAGTCTGATATACCATGGCTGTCAGCCAATCAACATTCAGGGCTTGAACCACCCAGTTTATAGCACTCGTTGTTTGCAAATCTGAGTGGCAATGCAAATTTACGCTAGCCATTTGAACTCACTGAGAAACACCTTATACCAGGGGTGTCAAACTCATTCCATGGAGGGCCTAGTGTCTGCTGGTTTTTGTTTTTTCCTTTCAATGAAGACCTACACAACCAGGTGATGGGAGTTCCTTACTAATTAGTGACCTGAATTCATCAAACAAGTACAAGGGTGGAACGAAAACCCACAGACACTTGGCCCTAACATAAATATCAAATCAAATGTATTTATATAGCCCTTCTTACGTCAGCTGATATCTCAAAGTGCTGTACAGAAACCCAGCTTAAAACCCCAAACAGCAAGCAATGCAGGTGTAGAAGCACGGTGGCTAGGAAAAACTTCCTAGAAAGGCCAAAACCTAGGAAGAAACCTAGAGAGGAACCAGGCTATGAGGGGTGGCCAGTTCTCTTCTGGCTGTGCCGGGTGGAGATTATAACAGAACATGGCCAAGATGTTCAAATGTTCATAAATGACCAGTCAAATAATAATAATCACAGTAGTTGTCGAGGGTGCAGCAAGTCAGCACCTCAGGTAAATATTCTGGTCAATTTTCTAATCTAAAAAAAAAACAATCACTTCAAGTCAATGAGCATTCTTTGTCTTTAGTCTGTATATAATTCAATATCTTTTGACATTATTAGGACATTAACACTTATGTTAGAAAGTGATAGGATGATGTTAAATTGTAGCAATGTAAGAAATACAGTAAAACACACAAATGTCAAAATGGCATAATATTGCATTGTAACTAGTTTCAAAGTAGTGTATTCAGTGACTTGCAGGTGAAGGGTACAGAACGTACACTAATGAAAGAAAGACAGAAAGAAAGACTCACACACTAATGAATGCTCCTTCTGCAGGTGTATCTATGGGAGCATTTATCAGTGTGCCGGTACCCATCTTTCTGAAATGATTATACAGTATGTATGCATGTATGTACAGTGCCTTGCGAAAGTATTCGGCCCCCTTGAACTTTGCGACCTTTTGCCACATTTCAGGCTTCAAACATAAAGATATAAAACTGTATTTTTTTGTGAAGAATCAACAACAAGTGGGACACAATCATGAAGTGGAACGACATTTATTGGATGTTTCAAACTTTTTGAACAAATCAAAAACTGAAAAATTGGGCGTGCAAAATTATTCAGCCCCTTTACTTTCAGTGCAGCAAACTCTCTCCAGAAGTTCAGTGAGGATCTCCGAATGATCCAATGTTGACCTAAATGACTAATGATGATAAATACAATCCACCTGTGTGTAATCAAGTCTCCGTATAAATGCACCTGCACTGTGATAGTCTCAGAGGTCCGTTAAAAGCGCAGCGAGCATCATGAAGAACAAGGAACACACCAGGCAGGTCCGAGATACTGTTGTGAAGAAGTTTAAAGCCGGATTTGGATACAAAAAGATTTCCCAAGCTTTAAACATCCCAAGGAGCACTGTGCAAGCGATAATATTGAAATGGAAGGAGTATCAGACCACTGCAAATCTACCAAGACCTGGCCGTCCCTCTAAACTTTCAGCTCATACAAGGAGAAGACTGATCAGAGATGCAGCCAAGAGGCCCATGATCACTCTGGATGAACTGCAGAGATCTACAGCTGAGGTGGGAGACTCTGTCCATAGGACAACAATCAGTCGTATATTGCACAAATCTGGCCTTTATGGAAGAGTGGCAAGAAGAAAGCCATTTCTTAAAGATATCCATAAAAAGTGTTGTTTAAAGTTTGCCACAAGCCACCTGGGAGACACACCAAACATGTGGAAGAAGGTGCTCTGGTCAGATGAAACCAAAATTGAACTTTTTGGCAACAATGCAAAACGTTATGTTTGGCGTAAAAGCAACACAGCTCATCACCCTGAACACACCATCCCCACTGTCAAACATGGTGGTGGCAGCATCATGGTTTGGGCCTGCTTTTCTTCAGCAGGGACAGGGAAGATGGTTAAAATTGATGGGAAGATGGATGGAGCCAAATACAGGACCATTCTGGAAGAAAACCTGATGGAGTCTGCAAAAGACCTGAGACTGGGACGGAGATTTGTCTTCCAACAAGACAATGATCCAAAACATAAAGCAAAATCTACAATGGAATGGTTCAAAAATAAACATATCCAGTTGTTAGAATGGCCAAGTCAAAGTCCAGACCTGAATCCAATCGAGAATCTGTAGAAAGAACTGAAAACTGCTGTTCACAAATGCTCTCCATCCAACCTCACTGAGCTCGAGCTGTTTTGCAAGGAGGAATGGGAAAACATTTCAGTCTCTCGATGTGCAAAACTGATAGAGACATACCCCAAGCGACTTACAGCTGTAATCGCAGCAAAAGGTGGCGCTACAAAGTATTAACTTAAGGGGGCTGAATAATTTTGCACGCCCAATTTTTCAGTTTTTGATTTGTTAAAAAAGTTTGAAATATCCAATAAATGTCGTTCCACTTCATGATTGTGTCCCACTTGTTGTTAATTCTTCACAAAAAAATACAGTTTTATATCTTTATGTTTGAAGCCTGAAATGTGGCAAAAGGTCGCAAAGTTCAAGGGGGCTGAATACTTTCGCAAGGCACTGTATGTATGTATGTGTAAATATATATCAGGGTACATGTTGGACACAAGTGGAATCTCTATAACATGTTATCCGCTGGGTTGTACTCAGTGCATATTTTTCCCAATAAATCAATCAATCATTCGTATTGTGCCATAAAAACGTACCAAAAGGGGGAGGACAAGGCTCTGATTTGTAAGAACCGAAGACCAAAACCAAAGTTGATTATCACAGATCACCACAGACCAGCCATAACATATTTAGCATTGGCATGAACGTGAATTTAAATTCAGCACCATCGATTATATTGGCTCAAATGTAAATCAATTCCTAGCCCCTCCTCATTAGACACGTGTAGATCTGAAGGGGTTGGAAACATGGCAATATGTTAGAGAATCCATCCAGCCTATCAGAAGGACAATGTGAAGCACTGCATTGCTTAGCTCTTTCCAATCCCTGCAGATCTACAGAAGTGCCTTTAGGGAGGAGGGGATAGTTGTCGGTTTTGTAATTGAAGGATCATCATCCTGTGAAGCTCCATTTCTTGTTCACCTTGGTGGCTTTAGGCTTCAGAAGATCTTGTATAGCCAATATTTTTTCCTTCTTGCTTGTAGTTGTGAAGTTGTTTGCATTTTTCTCTGGCATCTCCTCTTTTGCTTGTTTGGCTCTTTTCTCTTTCACAACTCTCTCCCTTTCTATCTTTTCTTTGAGTAGAGGCTCTTTTTCTGCTCTCTCCTTCCCTGCCTTCACCTTAGGTAACTGTTCTCTGTCTATCTTGGGTAACTGTTCTGTCTCAACCTTGGCCTTTGCAGTCTTTTCTTTGACAAAGTGTCCTTTTACCGCCACTCTCTCCTTTTCTTTAGCAGCTAACTCTCTGGCTTGTTGCTCTTTCTCTGCTCTCTCCTTTCCCTTCGCTACCCTTTCTCTCTCCATCCTCTTCTTTTCAGATCCCTTCGCTACCCTTTCTCTCTCCATCCTCTTCTTTTCAGATCCCTTTGCTACCCTTTCTCTCTCCATCCTCTCCTTTTCAGATTCCTTTGCGACCCGTTCCTTCTCAATCCTCTCCTTTTCTGCTTTCTCTTTGGCGACCCGTTCCTTCTCAATCCTCTCCTTTTCTGCTTTCTCTTTGGCGACCCGTTCCTTCTCAATCCTTTCCTTTTCTGCTTTCTCTTTGGCGACCCGTTCCCTCTCAATCCTCTCCTTTTCTGCTTTCTCTTTGGCGGCCCGTTCCCTCTCAATCCTCTCCTTTTCTGCTTTCTCTTTGGCGACCCGTTCCTTCTCAATCCTCTCCTTTTCTGCTTTCTCTTTGGCGACCCGTTCCCTCTCAATCCTCTCCTTTTCTGCTTTCTCTTTGGCGACCCGTTCCCTCTCAATCCTCTCCTTTTCTGCTTTCTCTTTGGCGACCCGTTCCTTCTCAATCCTCTCCTTTTCTGCTTTCTCTTTGGCGACCCGTTCCTTCTCAATCCTCTCCTTTTCTGCTTTCTCTTTGGCGACCCGTTCCCTCTCAATCCTCTCCTTTTCTGCTTTCTCTTTGGCGACCCGTTCCTTCTCAATCCTTTCCTTTTCTGCTTTCTCTTTGGCGACCCGTTCCTTTTCAAGCCTCTCCTTTTCTGCTTTCTCTTTGGCGACCCGTTCCTTCTCAATCCTTTCCTTTTCTGCTTTCTCTTTGGCGACCCGTTCCTTCTCAATCCTTTCCTTTTCTGCTTTCTCTTTGGCGACCCGTTCCTTTTCAAGCCTCTCCTTTTCTGCTTTCTCTTTGGCGACCCGTTCCCTCTCAATCCTCTCCTTTTCTGCTTTCTCTTTGGCGACCCGTTCCTTCTCAACCCTCTCCTTTTCTGCTTTCTCTTTGGCGACCCGTTCCTTTTCAAGCCTCTCCTTTTCTGCTTTCTCTTTGGCGACCCGTTCCTTCTCAACCCTCTCCTTTTCTGCTTTCTCTTTGGCGACCCGTTCCTTCTCAACCCTCTCCTTTTCTGCTTTCTCTTTGGAGACCCGTTCCTTCTCAACCCTCTCCTTTTCTGCTTTCTCTTTGGCGACCCGTTCCTTCTCAATCCTCTCCTTTTCTGCTTTCTCTTTGGCGACCCGTTCCTTCTCAATCCTCTCATTTTCGGCTTTCTCTTTGGCAACCCGTTCCTTCTCAATCCTCTCCTTTTCTGCTTTCTCTTTGGCGACCCGTTCCTTCTCAATCCTCTCCTTTTCTGCTTTCTCTTTGGCGACCCGTTCCTTCTCAATCCTCTCCTTTTCTGCTTTCTCTTTGGCGACCTGTTCCTTCTGTAGTCTTTCCTTTTCTGCTTTCTCTTTGGCTGCTTGATCCTTTTCCAGTCTCTCTTTCTCCATCCTTTCCAGCTCTGCCTTCTCCTTTTCTATCCTCTCTTTCTCTAGCTTTTCCTTCTCCAATTGCTCTTTTTCTGCCTTCTCCTCAGCTTCCCTCTCTTTCTCTTCTCTTTCCAACTGCTCCAGTTGCTCTTTCTCCAGCCTCTCTTTCCCTGCTTGCTCCTGTGCTTTTCTCTCAGCCTCTCTTTTCTCTTCTTGTTCTCTTTCCTCTCGAAGTTGAGCCTCTAACATTTCCTGGGCTTTTTGGGCCCTCTCTTGCCTCTTGAGTTCCAGAGCATTGACCAATTGTCTCTCTTCCTCCTCTTTGTCCAGGATACTTCTCACTTCAGCCAAAGCCATTTCAGCAATTTTTTGAGCTTCAATCTTCTCATGGATCATTCTCAACTGTTCCTTTAATGCTGACTTTAATTTCCTCCCAAGTTCTCTTGTTGGGTGCTCTGGGGGTTTGAAACTTGTTTTAAAGGGCAGTATGTCAACACTCCTATTTCCCACTGCCAGTGGCACATGCCAGGAGGTTTATTATTATTGTTATGTATGTGCCCCAGTATCTGTGTCTTAGAAATGTCCCTAACGCCTAGGAAGCTCCAATTCAACTCCAATTTTAATGTCAAAATATGTTTGTTACTCACAAAATATGGAGTTTTGCTGAGCAACTATCTTAATTTACTCCCGTTACGGCCGGTATGTACTTCCAATTGTAAAAAAAATAAGAATGCACAAGCAACCGAATAATTACCCATTCGACACCTCCAATGTATTGAACTGTTGTAGACTTCGACCTGTGCTTGGGGGAAACTAATAGTTTTTTTTTTTTTGTTGCTTGTACATTTTTATTTAGAACTTTTCGGAAGTACATTAACGGCTGTAATGGGAGTAAATGAAGACTGTTGCTCATCCATACTGTGACTAAGAAACGTATTTTGACATAACACTTGCAGAGCTGTCTAATGGGAGTTTGTAACGGCGCTTCCTGGGCATTAGAGGAGAGCCGTCATACTCAACGTTGACATTAACGCACAGATACTGGGGCCTGTTCTATGGTAACTCTTATTTGAATTAAGTCTTATTTGAATTAGTCGCTACTTTTGAGACTCTTCACAATTATCACACAAATTATTTGAAAATACAACATTTCACTCCATGTTCATTTTGAAAAGATCCAAAATTTGTTGGAGCAGAAAAAATGTTTCTGAATTAAATCGGGTTAGGTGTAAGATTAGTAGTATAGTTAGGTTAGTTTTAAAATCAGATTTCTAGGAGAAATTACAGAAGTTTCAGCTATTCAAATTCATAGACATCACTCTTGATGCAAGGATTATGGTGTTGATCTCCGAATCAGCTATCCAAATCATGCTGTAATTGGGTATTGTGGTTCTGCCATGACTCTTTTGCATGCATGCACTTTACCAATCAGCTATCTGATCATTTGAAAACATCAAACCTGCATGAGAAAAGCCATTGATCACTAAAGGGTGTTCACAACATTGCTCACGAAATTGAAGAAAAACTCCAATATGCAGGCTATAGTTCGGTGGTGCTTTATAGTAACAACCAAACCAGTGTAGGAAATTAAACTGAGGCGACTGTATAGTCTACAGTTATTTGGCCTCTTTTTCGTCTCCCTCCTTGAACTACTTCAAAACACTCTCTTTCTCTAGCCTTTCTTTCTCTGCTTACTCCTGCGCTCTCCTCTCTTTCCTCTTTCGAGTTAAGCCTCTAGCATTTCCTGGACCTTTGGGCCACCTCTTGAGCTACAGCACTCTGGCCAATTGTCTCTCCTGCTCCTCTTTAGCAAGAATATTCTCAGCCTGTCTTTTGTCTTCTTGTTCAATTTCCTCCCCCACTTTCTCCTCGTTGAGTTCAGCATGTAACATTCCCTGGGCTTTCTGGGCCGCAGAGCATTGACCACCTGTCTCTCCTCAGGCTCTGGTCGGGCCGGGCTTAAAATCTTCACGCTCGACAAAAACTCTAATTGTAATTTCCCTGCCATCTTTATTTTCTCCCGATTGAGTAATAATTTCTCAATTTCCAGCTGCAGTCTCTTCTTCCCTCTGCAGTTTTGCTACTTCTGCACCCAGACTGGATGGCTTGCTTGTCCTGCTATTACAATACATATGACATATTATAGTTGATCAAATAGCCTTAGGACAATAGGTTAAAACAAGGCTGAGATTGAACATCTACAGTTTTCACCTTGTTGCTGCTGGTACTACGTTAGCATATTCCGGGTTCTTTTCTTATTACATCACATCCATGGTAATAAGTGTTAAAAAAAACACACCGACCGGACTAGAGTTCAACATGTGAATCAACATGCTGCACATCTTATGGCGGATGATTCCACAACTCTTCATGGAGTTGATTCATCCTAACAACTCACTCCAGTCATTTCAACACCACTAAATCAAACTAATCAAATCACATCAGAAAAACAAGGTTATTCAGATTATGGCACACATTACGTATTAGGATTAGAGGTCGACTGATTATGATTTTTCAACACCGATACCGATTATTGGAGGACCAAAAAAAGCTGATACCGATTAAATCGTCCGATTTTAATATATATTTGTAATAATGACAATCACAACAATACTGAATGAAAACTTTTATTTTAACTTAATATAATACATAAATAAAATCTATTTAGTCTCAAATAAATAATGAAACATGTTCAATTTGGTTTAAATAATGCAAAAACAGTGTTGGAGAACAAAGTAAAAGTGCAATATGTGCCATGTAAAAAAGCTAACGTTTAAGTTCCTTCCTCAGAACATGACAACATATTAAAGCTGGTGGTTCCTTTTAACATGAGTCTTCAATATTTCCAGTTAAGAAGTTTTAGATTGTAGTTATTATAGGAATTATAGTACTATTTCTCTCTATACCATTTGTATTTCATATACCTTTGACTATTGGATGTTCTTATAGGCACTTTAGTATTGACAGCCTAATCTCGGGAGTTGATAGGCTTGAAGTCATAAACAGGGCAATGCTTGAAACACAGCGAAGAGTTACTGGCAAACGCTGGAAACTGCTATTTGAATGAATGCTTACGAGCCTGCTGCTGCCTACCACCGCTCAATCAAATATCAAATCATATATATATATTTTTTACCTTTATTTAACTAGGCAAGTCAGTTAAGAACAAATTCTTATTTTCAATGACGGCCTAGGAACAGTGGGTTAACTGCCTGTTCAGGGGCAGAACGACAGATTTGTACCTTGTCAGCTTGGGGATTTGAACTTGCAGCCTTTCGGTTACTAGTCCAACGCTCTAAACACTATATAATAAAAACACAGAAATACGAGCCTTAGGTCATTATTAATATGGTAAAATCTGGAAACTATGATTTCGAAAACAAAATGCTTATTCTTTCAGTGAAATACGGAACCGTTCCATATTTTATCCAGGGTGGCATCCCTAAGTCTAAATATTGGTGCAACGACAGTGCTTATTTCACGAATGCGCTTGTTAAATCATCACCCGTTTGGCGAAATAGGCTGTGATTCGATGATAAATTAACAGGCACTGCATTGATTATAGGCAACGCAGGACAAGCTAGATAAACTAGTAATATCATCAACCATGTGTAGTTAACTAGTGATTATTTTAAGATTGATGGTTTTTTCTAAGATAAGTTTAATGCTAGCTAACAACATACCTTTGTTCCTTGCTGCACTCGCGTAACAAGTAGTCAGCCTGCCACGCAGTCTCCTTGTGGAGTGCAATGTAATCAGCCATAATCAGCGTCCAAAAATACAGATTACCGATTGTTATGAAAACTGGAAATCGGCCCTAATAAAATCGGCCATGCCGATTAATCGGTCAACTAATTTGGATAATCAATCAATCTTAAATTTCATTATCAATACAGCGTTTTGTCATGTTTAATAACCAAGAGGGATGCAAGCAAAGATACAATTCGGTTGTCAGTGCACGTCAGGCAAAACAATCACACACCAAAGAAGTTCACTTTCGTCTAACAACCAAATGCAACATGCTGATACCTTTTGTTCTGTTCTTTTTAGAAGCCACCTCTCCAGGACTCTGATCTGATTTGAGAGAGGAAGAACAGTAATAAAACACCAAGGAATTAGAGCTACTTCACAATAAAATTACAACCATGGTTGATAGAACTCAGGCACCTTTAAAGCTGCAATATGTAACTTTTTGGGCGACCCCATTAAATTCACATAGAAATGTGAGTTATAGACCTGACACTTAACTCTGACACTCATTTAAAGCAAGTCTAAGAAGCGGTAGATATGTTCTATGTGAGCTATTTCTATGCTTCCCATGCTTAAGTTTTGTTTTTGCATCTTTTACTTTCGGTTTTGTACACCTGCTTCGAACAGCTGAAAATACAACATATTTGCTTTTGTAAAAATGATTGATACACTTGCTTGTTTTGTCACAAACTGAAATCAGGCTAACTATTAGAAGGGCTTCCGAGTGGCACAGCGGTCTAAGGAACTGCATCTCAGTGCAAGAGGCGTCACAATAGTACCTGGTTCGAATAGTACCTGGCTGTGATTGGGAGTCCCATAGGGCGGCACACAATTGGCCCATATAGGAATGGATTAAAGATGTAACGCAGTAATTAGCAAGAAAATGTGTGTGAAAATGGTGGAACACATCTACGCAGTTAGGCATATGTGAACAAATGTTATCATAATATGCCATTTAGCAGATGCTTTTATGTGTGCATGCGTTTTGCATATGGGTGATCCTGAGAATCGAACCCACTACCCTGGCGTTACAAGCGCCGTGCTCAAACAACTGGGCTACAAAGGACCACAAAGCCTATAAACTACTCAGAAGTAAGACCATGGTGAGCTCTACTGTTAAACAACTACTCACACTAGTAGCTTTACATTAGCCACCCTCTTCATCCCCTAACCCAAAATCTCTTAAGAATATTGAGAAATTAGACCCAAGTATGTGAAGTCGTCCTGAATGCAAACAAACGGGCTTTAAGGTGACCTGGAGCAGAAGGATGTCTCCATCGTATAGGTGTAAACAGTCATGGGTTTAAGGTCATTAAAAATACTTTCTTTCTCAACAGACATCATTAGCATTAGGCCGATGTACCTCTGACCCTTGTCCATGCCCCACAGGAAGTTTGGGGAATGAATACAGGTGTCATTATAACAACCACTACAGAATCAAAACTCAACATCTTGAAAGTATGACTGATGATTGTATTAATGATAAACAACACGCATATGCAACACACATTACCACTTTCCTGACAGATTAAAACTCAATGGAACTGGACTTTAACTGGATATTTAGTTTAAGTACCTTCAGGTTTGACTTTTGTCATAGCATCCACAGGCTTGTTTAAAAAAAAAAAATGAAGAAAGGAAGAGCTTTTTAGCTTCATCAATGGTCAACAAGAATTGACTCATACAACAGACTCACAACAGACTCACCACCATTAAATAGTAGGCTACCTTTTGTCTTTTCTGTTTTTGGAACGGGAACCTCTACAATATTCTCAGCTGAAATGTTTTCAGGGGACAAAGAGAAACCAAAGTTAAGTGTGTGTCAAATGAAGAAGAAGTGATCATGCTATTCCAGAGTGCATCATCAAACCAAAGTCAACAGTCATTCAGTCTCTGAAAACACATTTCAGTTAATCAAATACATTGTGCCGCTTTAAAGAAAATGAAAACATAAACCTTTATTGTGCCTCTGCCTAGTTTATGGTCTTTCATGTAATCTTGTTAAAAAAAAGTCCAATAAGACCCAAAAGTAACCAAACTATATATTATTATATATAGATTTTTTAAAGAATGAGATCTATTCTGAACAGGGAACTACTTCAATCCACTAATGAGATTTAATTTTGCCTTACAACAGCCTGTACGAGTTGCAGATCGTCTTATCCAAGCGGTTAGGAGCATTGGGCCAGTAACCGAACAGTTGCTGGTTCAAATCTCAGAGCCGACTAGGTAAAAAAAGAATGGCTGATCCCTGGCTCTGACCCCACTCTTCTGAATGGAGAAAAAACAGATGAAAAGTGCGATATAAAATTGACGGTAAACAATAATCCAACCTATACTCATTTGAACAACAAGTTTAAACTTGGGCCTTGGTTGGCTACACACAAGACAAAACGATCATCTCTCTCTTCAAAATGAGAGGCAACAGTGCAACACAAGCTCATTTTAATCACAGTTTTGACCGAGGTGTTGCATGAAGTTAAGAGGCCTACTTCTTGGTCAAAAACATAACGTGAGTGATACAATATTTCCACGTATGAAGTCTTCTACCTCTGATCCCTGACTGCTGCACTGTCTGTCAAGGGGCTGTTTAAAAATCCATGGTGCACACGCAAACAGAGCGAAGAGCCACAGTCCAGAGAAAGTTGATTCTCACACAAAGTGTGACCATGTCATGCCCACCAGAAGTCAATTATACAACTTAAACACACGTACGCACGCGCACACACACAGACAAAAATGATACTTTTATTCCCAAAGAGAATAAAATCATTCTGGAAAAGAAATTGAAGGAAGATACCTTTTTTCTTGTCCTCTAATTATGTCAAAGGAAAGAAGTACCATTAGCAACAGTGACACATTTCGACACAGTATGTTTTTTTGTTGAGGGTTGGTCCATTTACTAGGCAATATTAAGGGTCACGAGGTAGTTTAACAAAAAACTCCAAATGTAGGCCAAAGTCAACACGCACAGGGAGCAACCAACCGGGAGGAAGTACCTTTTTTCAGCGTTTCCTTTTTGGGAGCAGCAGTTTTGACCTCTTTCTCGTCTAACATACAAACAAAAACAAAAAAAGATATTAGCCACAGCATGGACCATGTCGGAGGGGACTGTACGTGCCATTTCAAAAGAGTGCAAACTGTGCATCATACCACAAATATGACACTGTCGCTCAATCTATATGAAACAGAAAGAAGTCACTTATTCCTGTCATGATCCACTCCTGTACAAAAGGCATAACACTTCGTCGATGACCATAATCTTTGATAGTGCCCATGTTTGTAGATAGTAGACACTACACATAAAATAGTTCCATCAACACTGCGAGTCATATTTATTAGACGGATGCTAAAACTTTACCTCACTACATAATAAACAAAATGCAGTGTTCAGATATTTTAATAGACTAGTACTACATATTACATTAGGCCTACTTAAAATAGTTTTTTCTTTTTAAATGGCCTAAACTCTGGCCGATTGTCCCTCCAGTCTGGAACAGAAATACACCCTCTCTTGGTCATTGTGACCTTCGGTAAATAAAGAAACTGAAAACAGAGTCTGAAACCCTTCCGTAAATACTTAGCCCACATGGCTTAAAGTCAATGTGGACGACATTCCTAAACTCTGGGGTTCAGGCTGAGCTTTGTGGGGCTGTTTGGCAAGAGATGGGAACGTCTCTTCAATCCAATAATAGCATGGTGGTTTATTAGCAGTTACAGTTTAATACACATTTCCTTCAAATAGAAATGCAAAAAACGCTGCACATAATAAGCGTTTGAGGATAGAAAACGGCATGTACTGCAGTATCCAATGTTGCACTGCTAAAAAGATACACGACATCATACTTTTTTTGTGAATTAAACTATGAGACACAAACTGCGAAATAGAACGTTATCAGAAGCCTGAACAGTGTTATGTGGATGGTCAGTGGTTGGTTATAAAGATAAAATACTTAATTGACA